>NW_019238199.1:223788-283854 GCF_002742605.1 Olea europaea var. sylvestris | reverse complement strand
CGTCTCTGATACACTGCAAAGTGCAAACAACAGCCCAAGGCCATTCTGAGCATTTAATGATAGACACATACAATAAGCTTTGCCATATTTGATTGATCACAATTATGTCGATTCATTTACAGTAGTCCAAGGGAATTCATTAGAGGGATGTTTCCATATTTTGTCTAAGCGTATCTTGTGGGGGTGGGACAGATAGAAAGAGTAGGGCTGCACGGTACTTCTCGACTCTGACTCCAGGGGACATGTGGGACTAATGAACTCTCAGTGTCAAATACATTAAAGAGTTCTACAAAACTATCTAGGACCAAAACTCAGAAAAACGCTATAGTTATTTCAAATTTACTATCCATACCTTTGCGTCTTCTCCACTGTGACATCCTTGAGTGAAGTGAAGCTCGGTAAATGGCACATTGCTTCTACCTGTGATTGAATTCCATCAATTTCAAGCCTCTTGAAAATACATTTCTTTAGATCATAGATGTACAACTGGAAATTACACAAGACGAGCAGTCCACCTGAAGACTTCAAAACTCTCAACACTCGAAAACCAATTGGATCCCAACTTTGTCCTGGATCTCTCACAACAAATTTTCTAGTCCAGGAGGTCTTGATACCATATTCCTTCATCACCCATACGTCCATAATGTCAGGATATTTGTCTAAGCAACAAGTTAAATAAAGGCAATCTTCCAGTACCTCCGGATTCCCCCAAAATAAACTATTCGTGGAAGGTTTGTAAGCAGGGGGAGGTGGAAGTGATCGGAACTGTTCGGTTTCAAGATCAAGGCAGCAGATCAATTTAGAGCTCCTGGAATAATCAACAATCCAATGAAGATTCCCATGAAGATATGTGCCGAAAGATGGAGGAGAGAATAAAAATGGAACATCCCCAATAGACCTCCATGAATCAGACCCAGTGTCCACAGTTTTGCTTCCATTTTATCATCATCAAAACTCAGTTTAGGGACAATTTGAATCAACTTATACTGATTATACTTTTGACTAAATCCCAATCCACACACCAAAGGAAATGTTTGATCATCTACAGAACTAGGAACACTCAAATATTCCCCAACCAAGGGATTTGACACATATATCGGCCCATTTTTTTGACGATCATACATGCACATCAATCCATTACACGATCCCACGAGCTCAATCCCAAAATTAGGGAAATCAGGTGAGTTACTGATCCTCAAAATCGCATCATCACCCGGCATTCCAAGCTCAACCAATATGAGATTTTGCGAATTCCTTTTATAAGACCTATTAGAGTGAAGTAAAAAGCAAATGGGCGCTCTTGAAAAATGCAGCTTGGTGAAATGAGGATCAGAGAACAATGCCCGCCAAATCTTACACACGCAGCGGCATTGCACTAGGGATTTCACTGGTAATTTCAGGAAAATCTCAACAATTATATGGCATGGTAATTTCAAAAAATACGCCCTAAAATCATCAATTTCATTTCCACCAATACCATTTTCATTTTCAACTTCAATGATTTTTGTATTTTCGCACCTCTTGGCCCGTTTATTTGGATCATTTTCAGTGCCAGCCATCGTACTCACTGAATTTCGGAAAAAAACTGCACATATTTCACCGTGATGCGAAAATAAACGGCATAATATCCACAACCCTAAAGAAGAGTACAATTCAGGAGATGATCAATATCGAGCCTCCAAAACTCGATGTTTCACGTGTGACCGTCCCTTGAGGCATCAAATTTGACCACATCTTTTATTTCACCCCAGTTTGTTTAGTTTTGATAAATGTTTAGTGAAATATGTGATTAATTAAACATGTGATTGAAAATGAACTTGAAAATGAGTTGTAACTTAGCCCATGTTTGATTAGTTCGAATTTCATAGAAAATGGAATTCGAATTCCACTTTTTTTCAATTTTGTGTGTTTCATATTGCATTTTTTCCATGGAATTTGTTTTTCTTGGTTTTTCTTGAAGGGTAGTGTTACTTTTTTCTTTTTTCTTCCTTTTTTTTTTTTTTTTTTTTTTGCAATGGAAAAAAATTTTTTTTCCAATACCAGTAATTTTTATCCATTTAATTGAAATTTTCATGTAAAGCAAAGCCAAATGAACACAAAAAAAAGCACTTTTATTTCAATATTTTTCATGTGAAAAATTATACCAATCAAACACAATAATTGACAATTCCAAGTAAAACAATTTTTAGGCAATTCAATTCCATAGAATTCGTTGTCTTTCTACCAAAATTTTATCTTTACAATCAAACGGACCCTTAGTTTTGATCTAAAACCTCGAATTATTATAGAAGTGACTTTTATTTATTTTGAAGAGTTAAATTCACAAGTATTTTGTTGGCGTGAGCTGTCAATCGAGGATCTTGTGGAGAGATTACAAGAATTGTTTTTTCTGATTTCCATTAATCATGCACCACAAGTGATTCTAGTCTAGAATAGTGCATAGCGATTAGTACCTTTCATGAATAGATTTTTCTGTTTTCTGTGAAATGTATCAATTGCATCATGGTATCAAAGCCGAGAATCTAGGACCTGTAGATTTCTCTGTGAAATAGCAGAAAAGAAAGACCGCGAAAATTGAGAGCAATGGAAGAACGTACTCCCTTTATAAAGCACTCCCAAGGAGAGAGCTCAACCCTTGCAGACCTGACATTCAGAGTGTCATAGGTGATAGGAAAATACCATTTGTACAGAAAAATGATTTACCAACACATTTTCACATTCGTGTGGGACCCGAGTGAAAAAAAATGATAAAAAATTGCTCAAAGACCGCGAAAATTGAGAGCAATGGAAGAACGTACTCCCTTTATAAAGCACTCCCAAGGAGAGAGCTCAACCCTTGCAGACCTGACATTCAGAGTGTCATAGGTGATAGGAAAATACCATTTGTACAGAAAAATGATTTACCACCTTCTTGACACATTTTCACATTCGCGTGGGACCCGAGTGAAAAAAAAATGATAAAAAATTGCTCCCCCTCCCCTTATGAGTCTATTCTGTCAGGGAGGGTGTCAAACCCTCCTGTACAAACAGCAAGGTCCTAGGTGTTAAACCAAACACAGACACCACCTCAATCAATTCATGAGTCTATTACGGCAACTATTAGCCTCAAGTTGGACGACAGCAATTATGGAATTTGGTCCCAGATTGTTGAGATGTTTATCTCTGGTAAAAACAAGTTGGGATATATAAATGGGGATCTTCCACAACCCCGAGAGACGGATCCTAATTTCAGAAAATGGAGAACGGAAAATGCAGTGGTAAAGGGATGGCTGATTAATTCTATGACCCAAAACTGATCAACAATTACATCAGATTTCCAACGGCAAAAACAATGTCGGATGCTATTGCTATGACATATTTTGACGGCACCGATACCTCGCAAGTTTATGATCTTAAGAGGAAGGTGACAGGCTCAAACAAGGTGGAGGATCTATCGAAACATATTACAACAATCTTCAAGGCTTATGGAGAGATCAATTTTCGTCATCCAAATCCGATGATATGCGATGCTGACATACAAAAGTATAAGTCTACTTTACAGGAGGATACAGTTTATAAATTCTTGGATGGACTAGATGATCGCCTTGACAAGATTCGAGGAAATGTGCTTCAAATTCAACTATTTCCTGCAATAGAGCAGGCCTATGCACATGTTGGCAACAGCAGATATCACACCTGGTGCTGTTATGTTCTCGAAAGGAAGATAGAAATCACAGCAGCAGCCTTTACTTCAACTCTAGTCCAGTGGAAAACTAAACAACGGCAACAAAGTCGAAGTCACGGGTAAAGGGTTGGGGGTGCACACACTGGGGGAATATGAAACATACTAGAGACGCATGTTCAAAACTACATGGATATCCAGAATGGTGGCACGAACTCAAGGCAAAAAGGAAACGTGAAGCTGGTGCAAGCGAGAATCCTGGTCAAGCCGCATTCGTGAGCACTGAACCTCAACTATTCCTTATACCACAAGAGGACTCTCCTCCCGCTGCTGCAAACAAATCTGTGGCTCTAAGTAATTCAGGTAACAATGGTTGGATTGTCGATTCAGGGGCAACCGACCATGTGACATTTGACCCGCAAGATTTTTTCGAATCAACTCAACCAAAACGGATGTATATTGCCATTGCTAATGGAGTTACATATCCAATTACAAGGCGCTAGAAGAGTGGCTCTTTTACCCTCGTTTTCATTACTAAATACCTTATTAGTTCTATCTCTTTCGAATAAATTATTATCTGTAAGCCAAGTTATTGAGGACCTAAATTGTTGTGCACTGATTTATTCGAGTTTTTATTTGTTTCGGGATATTCTCACCAAGGAAATTATTGGTTGTGATACTAAAAGAGATAGGCTATTCTACATGGATGATTTCAGCTTCGGCAAGGCAAATACTATGCATTGCAATGGTGACGAAAAGGGACAGGTTTGGTTATGGCATCGACGACTGGGACATCTATCCTTCTCTTACTTAAAGTATTTGTTTCCAAGTTTGTTTTTCCAACTTGCATGAGTCTAATTTTAGGTGTGAAAATTGCATTTTAGCCGAGAGTCATTGTGTACCTTACCCAATAAGTTTAAAAACATGTGAGACCCCATTTACATTAATTCATTCGGATGTTTGGGGGCCCTACTCCCATTGTAATATCTTCAGGTATTAGATTGTTTGTGACTTTTGTAGATGATTAAACACGTTTGACTTGGCTTTATTTGATGAAGAACAAGAATGAGGTGTTTTGAATTTTTCGTTCCTTCCAAAATATGATCAAGACATAATTTTCTGTAAACTTCAGATTCTTCGATCAGATAATGATGGGGAATATGAAAATAACGATTTATGAAATATTTTCAAGCACAAACCACTTGTTCTCAAACACCACAACAAAATGGTATTGTAGAGCAAAAAACAGACATATCCTCGAAATAGCTCGAGCACTTTTAATAACAGTAAATGAACCTTGGCACTATTGGACAAATGCAGTTGTTACTGTTGTTTATTTGCTAAATTAAATGCCATCTCGAGTCTTGGACTTTGAAACACCACTACAAGCTCTTGCTCACCATGTCCCATAGCCTTCAGTCTTGATGCTTCCGCTGCGAATATTTGGGTGTGTTACCTATGTTCACCTTCACAAAAACCAGAGAACAAAACTTGATCCATGTGCTGTTTGTTTCTTTCATCAAATTAGTGAGCAGCTTCTTAGCCAGTATTTTTATGAAGGCCTTCTACCCACTGATAAGAGTATGATGGATGCAAATAGTGGAGATTTGATGGATAAAACTCCCGAGTGAGTGAAGAACTTAATTGCAAATATAGCAGCCAACTCTTAGTAATTCGGCACTAGACTCAACACCCCATCTAAACATGTTAATGAGGTAAAAATCTCCTCCATTGAACAACTTGCGAGTCTAACTTCTCTTGTTCGTCAAATGGCTGTATGGAATATATAGACAGCAAAGGCTTGCAGGATTTGTTCAGTGGTAGGACATCCAATTGATGTGTACCCAACTCTTCAAGAAGATCCCATTGAACAAATAAATGCAGCAAGTGGTTTTCCTAGACAACCACAAAGGAATTATGATCCCCATTCGAAACCATATAACCTTGGATGAAGGGATCATCTTAATCTTGGCTATAAGAATCAACAAGTAAATCGATCTATACAGCAAAATAGCTCAAATTTTCGGCAAAATAGGCAGTCATATCCTCCTAAACAACAATAGGGTTAAACTTCTAATTCTAGCATGTCTTTAGAGGATATTGTTAAATCCCTTGCCACTAACACTTTGCAATTCCAACAGGAGACAAAGGCAAGTATTGAAAGCTTTGAAAATCAAATGAGTCAAATGGCAACTGTAATTAGTCAGCTGGAATCAAAAAGTTCGAGAAAATTACCTATCAAATAGTGGTAAATCCAAGAGAAAATGCAAGTGCAATCATATTAAGGAGTGGTAAAGAGGTTGAAATCCCCGTGAAGGTAGTCCCCACATCGACAAAGCAAAAAAAGAAGAAGATGTCACTGGAGACAAAGGTGTTTCCCACGACGATGATACACCCTAACGTAAGTTTCCATCTCTTTCTTATTATAAATCAATACCCCCTTTCTCTTAGGCCTTAGCGGAATCTTGGAAAGGTAAACAAAATGAAGATCTATACGAAACTTTTTGTAGATGCGAGATTAATATTCCACTTTTAGATGTTATTAAACAAGTACTTCATTATGCTAAGTTTTTGAAAGAATTGTGCACCATTAAGAGGAAACAAAAACTCAAGAGGTGTGAGAAGGTGAGAGTCAAGGAGAATGTCTCTACAGTTATTCAACGAAAACTCCTTGCAAAGTGCAAAGATCCAGGTATGTTTACTATCCCTTGTATGATAGGTGACACTAAATTTGAGTAGGGCATGTTAGATGTAGAAGCTTCTATAAATGTCATGACATATTCTATTTATGCTTCTTTAAAACTTGGACCTTTAAATAAAATCGGTGTCGTGATTCAATTAGCTAATAGATCAAATGCCTATCCTAAGAGGTGATTGAGGATGTTCTTGTACAAGTTAATGAATTGGTTTTTCCTATTGATTTTTATGTTTTTGATATGGAAAATAACTATCAAACTACACCTATTTTGTTAGGAAGACCGTTCTTATAAATATCCAAAAAAAAATAAAAATAAAAAAATAATAGACGTACATAGTGGCACCTTACAATGGAATTTGATGGGGAAATAATCAAATTTAATATCTATGACGATGAAATTTCCTAATGATGATATTGCTGTCTATTCTATTGATGTAATTGACATCTAGCACAGGAAGTTTTTGAACTTGATGTAAAAGATACATTGCAAGTTGCCATCGGTGAGCATTCTGAGAAAAAGAGTGAGGGACGAGCCTTGAGCATTGACTTACAAGAAATAGTTGCAACATTGAATGATCTTCCAAAGTTACAACAAATAGGTAAGGTTTCATAAATTGCATTACCAGCTTCTAATGAGAAGCCGTTACATTCTGTCTTGTAGGCTCCCATTCCAGAGTTGAAATCTTTCCCCGACCACTCAAGTATGTATTCCTTGGAGATGGAGAAACATTACTGTTGATCATTTCGAATGAACTGAGTGCATCGGAAGAAGACAAACTGGTGCAAGTTCTTAAGAAACATCAAACAGCTATTGATTAGACAATTGTAGATATTAGATGGATCAGCCCATCCACATGCATGCATCACATTTTACTTGAAGAAGAAAAAAGACCTTTTTGTTAACCACAAAGGAGATTGAACCCACCTATGATGGATGTAGTGAAGGAAATCCTCAAGCTTCTCGAAATTGGAGTGATTTATCCTATTTCTGATAGCAGTTGGGGTCAGCCCAATTCAAGTAATTCTTAAACAGATCGGGATAACACTTGTAAAAAATCAAAATGATAAGTTGGTTACCACCCATGTTCAAAATGGATAGCGGGTTTGTATAGATTATAGGAAATTGAATATTATAACCCACAAAGACCACTATCTTTTGCCTTTTATTGATCAAATGCTTGAAAGATTAGCTGATCATTCTCACTATTGCTTTTTTTTTTATGGTTATTCAGGCTATTTTCAGATTGTAATTGCCTCGGAGGATCAAGAGAAGACAACTATTACATGCCCATTTGGAACTTTTACATACCGTCGCATGCCCTTTGGCCTTTGCAATGTGTTTACGAAAATATATTTCGAATTTAAACCACCACAAGTGTACAATTCGTTAACAAGTAATAAAGTAAAAATTTGAGTCCGAATGTCGTCCCACAGATATTAAGCGGTTTAATTTTACCTATCTCAATCTTAACCGAAATCGATTGTCAAAAGTGATTTTATAACTTAATTAAACCCTAACCTAAACTAGGTATGGAAATGTGTATGACTTGAATGAATTAAAATGCAAACTGACATTTAAATGAACTAAAAATGCAAATTAAATGTTTGGAGCGCAAATTGATGAATTTAATGAACATATAACGCACTAGGATCACAAATTCCCAAGTAATGCTCAATTTAACCCTAGTTCTATAATTTGACAACACATTAAAATTATGAAAAATCAATGTTCCTAAATCTATCCAACAGTTTCTCTGAAGCAAAGTTAAACCTACTCCAATATACCATCAGCCTATATCTCTATGACGGGTGCAAATATACAAGAATGCATGTAGTTTTGTGAGCACTTAAAGATTCTAACAAAGCTTAGCGGATATCTTTATCCTCTATGGGACTCTATGATGATTTATACCTTGTCAAACATATTCCCCTTCTCTCGAATGCAAGAAATGGATCACCAAACTCACACAATTACTGACCCAATAATTATGGAAGAACTTAAGTGTATATAAAGCATTCAAAGTATTAAATACGTGCTTTAATGTCAAAAATATAGAAAAATAATTAAAAATCACATTACAAGGTTCGTCGATCTCCTAGCATAAGAATTTTTGACCTAGCATGGAGAAAATTACAAAATACATAATAACTTAAAGAAATAACATCATTGGGTTAATTAATTGCGTGAAATCCCGTCGGTCTTTGTATTTTTCTTCATTGTTGTGGCTCCAAATTCTCTCCAATATGTGTGTTTTCTCCTTCTCAATGCGTTCTCCCTCTTCACTGATGACTCTAGGGTTTTAAAATACCTCCTAAGGGCGATCCTGAATTCAATTCTTGATTCTTTTAGATCATTTCTCTTTTTTCTTCTCCTAATACTTTAAGTCCTCACTAAATTTGTTCTTAACTCTTTCACATCCTTGTTTATGCTTCTCAGTCATCTTTTAGCTATTTGCATTTTGGTCCTTGAACTTTCTTTTTCTTTCATCTTTGCCTTTTTCGCATCTTTTCTCTTGAGTTCCATCATATCTATCAATATAGCCCTACAAAATAAAATTGCATAGAATTAAATCATATTCAACAAAATTTATCAATAATTAGTCATATTTTGTGGACCGAATAAGTGTGTAAAAACACTTATCACAATTCTCCAGCCACTTTTCAACAGTGTATGGTTAGTATATTTTCATATTACATTGAGCGTATCATAGAGGTCTTTATGGATGATTTTATAGTCTACAGAATCTCCTTGGATAACTATTTGCATAATCTTACACTTGTCCTTAAAAAATGCATAGAGACTAACCTCGTCTTGAATTCGAAAAAAATGTCATTTTATGGTTGAACAAGGCATAGTTTTAGGGCATGTTGTTTCATCTAAGGGGATTGAGGTAGATAAAGCAAGAATTAATATTATTCAATCTATACCTTACTCGACCAGTGTACGAGAAGTCCATTCTTTACTTGGACATACAGGTTTCTACTACAGATTCATCAAGGACTTCTCCAAAATAGCATTGCCCTTATGTAAATTGTTACAAAAAAATGTGGCTTTGGAGTTTGATGAAGCTTGTAAGAAGATATTTGATAAATTGAAGGAACTGTTAAGATAATGTGCGACGCAAGCAACTTTGTGGTAGGTGCAGTTTTGGGTAAAAGAATTTGAAAAACATCTCATGCCATCTGTTATGCTTTTAGAATTTTAAATAAAATTATTCCACAACTAAAAAAGTACTTTTGGCTGTTGTTTTTGCTTTAGAGAAATTTCGTCCTTATTTATTTAATACTAAAGTAATTAGTTATTCTGATCATGCAGCTCTTCGTTATCTGATAACAAAGAAGGAGGCAAAACAAAGATTAATACAATGGATACTTCTCTTGAGTGAATTCAATTTGGAGATCAAAGACAAGAGGAATAGAAAATAGTGTTGTTGATCATTTGAGCCATTTAGCTCACGTGGATGATGAACTATAATTGCAAGAAACATTCTTTGACAAGCAATTGTTATCTACTGGCGTGACATCACCTTGGTATGCAAATATGATAAATTATTTGGTTACTAATATGCTCCCTCCTGATTTGTCTAGGGCTCAAAAAGATAAGGTCAAGAATGAGGCGAAATACTATGTGGGGGATGATCAATACTTATGAAAGCATTATATAGATCAAGTGATAAGAAGGTGCATTTCTGGAAATGAAGCTATGTCTATCATCACCTTTTGTCACTCTTATGCTTGTGGAGGTTACTTTGGATCAAAGAGGACAGCGAGAAAAGTGTTAGAATGTGATTTTTATTAGCCATCTTTATTTCGAGATGCATATTCTTTCTGTAAGTCATACGACCATTGTCAAAAGACAAATAATATATCCCAACGAAATGAAATGCCACAATCACCTATACTACTTTGCAAAATTTTTGATGTTTTGGGCCACTGATTTCATGGGGCCGTTTTCTGTATCTTTTGGTTATGTTTACGTTTTGCTCGCTATTGATTATGTTTCGAAATGGGTGGAAGCTAAGGCCACCATGACTGATGATTCTAAAGTTGTTGCAAATTTTATCACATCTAACATATTCTCTAGATTTGGGATACCAAGAGCTCTCATAAGTGATCGAGGCACTCATTTTTGCAATCGAACTGTGGAAGCCTTGCTTAGAAAATCAATATAACCCACAAGTTGCCGACCACCTATCACCCATAAACTACTGGACAAGTGGAGGTGTCAAATCAAGAAATCAAGTCCATCATTGAAAAGATGGTCAACTCAAGTAGAAAAGATTGGAGTTTGCGCTTAAATGATGCTCTGTAGGCATACATGACCACATCTAAGACACTCGTTGGTATGCCACTTACCGATTAGTGTTTGGAAAATCATGCCACCTCCTAGTGGAATTAGAACACAATGCTTATTGGGCTATTAAAAGTTTCAATACGAAAATGGATGAAAGTGGAGAACATAGGAAGTTGAAACTTCAAGAGTTAGAGGAAATTCGCAATAACACCTATGAGAGTGCAAGGATTTACAAGGAAAAGACGAAGGCTTTCCATGACAAGATCTCTAAGAAGGAGTTTAAAGTTGGTCAAAAAGTCCTTCTATACCATTCCCAATTTCGTTTATTTTCGGGTAAGTTGTGTTCCCGTTGGATTGAACCATTTGTTGTTACTAATATTTTTCGTCATGGTGCAGTTGAAATTCAAAGTTTGGCAACTTCAAAAGTTTTCAAGGTGAATGGCAATAGACTCAAACCTTTCTATGAAGGTTTCAAGTAGAGGGCGTCGTTGAACCTTGAGAATCCAATTTATACTAGCTGAAGAAGGAAGCAATAAGATTACACATATGAATGTGAATTAGAATTAATATGCATACAAAAAAAGAAAAGAAGAAGTAACATCATTATGATTCATATGTACATCAAAGGAGTTTACACGTCACCAAATTAATTTTGATATACGTTACAGATGATTATGCTTATAAAAATTATTGTCTTCTAACTAATTTATTTTTATTTTGAGAGAATTGTGCCGATAACTTTTTATAAATTAGATGATGAATGCAAATAAAATTCCATGCATTATGCATTATCCTAAATTAAAATGAATAGGCAATTGATTTCCAACTATAAAATAACATCTAATATGAAAATTTATATTAATTGATTTTTAAAATTTTTAATTTTTGTACCATTTTTGTTCATTAGAATATAGTAATAAGAATTTTTATTTGTTTTTACTATATTGGAAGAGTCCAATCAAGTACTTTCCAAATTTTTCAATATTTTATTATCTAACTAAAATTGATTTGATGTTAGATATTAGAAAAATAAGCTATTAAATTTTATAAATTTTAAACAAAAAATCTCCATCTTAGCCAGGAAAAAAAAACATATTTAATGAAAAAAAAACTATAATTAGAGATTTTAATATTCAAAACATTATGTATTGTAATATATAACTTCTGTTTGGTGTGGATTAAGCTATAAATTTTTATTGAAGTTAACAATTAATTTTATTCAAATATTTTATAAGACCCACAACTTTTTGAAAATATATTTTTATCAAAATCTGTTAATAATCTGATTTTAATTCCCACCAAATAGGGATATGTAATGCGTTATTTATTATTTCAGTTAAGTGTATTTTTATTTATTTACCATTACCAAAATCTTGTAGTATGTGAATGGTAAAATTTATTTTAAAAAAGGCATGTAAAGTGCAATCATACCATAAATTGAGGGTGCATTTTGTAAATTTTCTGTACCAATATATACTAAAGCTCAAAGTTATTTTAATATGAAAAATAGCTAATCATCCAAGTTAAAAAGACTTCACAAACAAAATAAAAAAGGGGGCCAAAACATACTCATAGCTTGTACTCACTGTGTAAATCGTCCTTATCGTTTTAAATTTGGTATTTGCACCCTTATTTCAACATTTTCTTGCGGACCTAGTTATTTCCATCTCATCCGATCGTTTCCTTCTGTCAAATATATGTAATTGATGCAAAATGCGCATACGTTTGCTTTCATTGCACAAAAAGTTCCTATAATCTATCTTCATTGCACAAAAATGTTCTTATCATCTATTTTTTTTCATTAAAGCATTGTAAATAATTAATTTTACCATCTTCTTTAAATAAACAAATAAAAAAAGAAAGAAATAATACAAAAAATAAGTAAATGCTGTCAAATTACTATTATTTATAAATAGTGCAAAAGAGTTCCACTTAACTTAATTTAAAACATATTAACCAAAAAGAAAAAAAATATATATTTCCAATATATATATGTAATCAAGAACAAGACATAAACAAGAATTTGTTGAAAACAGCTAAGTCCCTAAAAATAGTCTTGTAACTTTGATGAAAATAAAATGATATTGGACCATGAAACTTGATTACAAGAAGATGGTGCCACAATGGGATGGGGAGAATGGGTGGTGGTGAACGGTGGTAAGGTGCAAAATTGGATAAGGAAGAACCTTTTTCTTTAATTTTTTATTTTTCTATTTATAATTATTTTAATACTTTTAATTCTCTTTTTAATTATTTTAGTGGTGGTGGATGGGTGTAGCATAGGTTGGATTATTGGAAGATGAAATATTTTTCTTTAATCAGTATGTTTTCAATTATTTTAAATAAGTCTCCTTTGAAATTTTTAAAAATTATGGAATTCTAGCTGCAATTATTTATTTATTTTTATATATTATTTCTTTCTTTTTATATGTTTATTTAAAGATGAAAAAAAAAAATTAGTGTTTTACGATAGTTTAATAGAGAAAAGAGATGGTAAATATCTTTTGCACAATGAAGACAAATTATAGGAACATTTTGCACCAATCATCCATATTTGATGAACGGAACTGACGAAAGGAGATGAAAAGGCCCCACTCTGCCAAAAAATGTGAAATAAGTGTACAACAACCAAATTTAAAACAATAGGAATGATTTGCTCAATGAGCTCAAATGATGGAGATATTTTATGCTAATTACTCCTAAAAAAAGTATTAATTTTATTAAGCCCCCTATTCGATTCTGATAATTTTAATAAATTTCGATAAAAATTGATGAAATGAGATTAAGAATCCCATAAACTAGGTGGTTCAAAATGAATTTGAAGAAATGAAGACAGAACAAAGATTAAAAGTAAAAAGTAAAAAGTAGCCAAAACAGATACAATACATTAATCTACAATCTTAAATATTCAAATACAATGCATAAATCTACAATTTTAATAAAAAGTGTGTTCACATGTCCAAGTGGTGTCTTACTGCTTTTTGCCCATTTATAAGCTTCATTTCAAACATTACATAATAAATCAGCTAGCAGCATTCTTCAACTATTTCTGGAGATATATTCCAAAATAATAATGCACAAGCAGAATCACCCCCCTCCATGTGAGGGAGGTGTAAACCCACATAAATACCATTATGTACACGTAACATCATCCATTTCAAAATATCCAACCCATGTCACAAATAGAGGAAATTCAACAAAAACTTGAAGTAAATTAAACCATAATAGAAATGAAAGTGTAACAAAGAGTTTCTTTACTTAATCATAATTTAAAAGCCAAATCAAATACTGTAGTCTATGTCAAAAGCTGAGCAAATTCAAAAGAACATTCTCATATAACAAGCATAATCAACTTATTGGTTTCAAGGACATCTTACCAGACAAGTTACTTATTTCAAGAAACTGAAAATCTGCCATGAAATACCATATCCTTAGCCGACTGCATTTTTAAGTCAACTTGTGAATGGTTTTCATATCGGCTGCTTCGCTTATAGTCCCTTTCTCCACATGATCCCACCACTTGAACAGGAAGTTGTCAACAACTAGTCGGAACCATGGGGAAAGCTTAATACCACCCTCACCAGCATCTGCTTTTCTCAACAGCTCTTTCAACTCTTCTTTATTCACATACTTGATATCAGCTACCTCATCAGGATTCGGGTTGACATTAACGTCCCGAACAATGAACAGTAGGTAATCAACTACAGAGAAAATAATAATAATAATAATAATAAATAAATAAAAATAAAAATAAAAGACAAGGTGGATCAGACAATACCAAATAAATGAGCACATGTAGAGACAACGAGAAAATGACAAGTGAATGCTTGGTATGTGGATAGTATAATAAAGATTTTATTATTTTCTTTTTCTTCCATAATATATTATTCATCACTATCTAATCCATCTTACCAAAACATGCACTAAGTGGCTGTTGTGTTATATGTTATGAAGATCATAATTAAAGTCTGTGACTACAAAAAGTTACCATCAAAGAATAGCTTCAAATATAAATCAATGTATTATTATTACGTTCATGCTCTCCCCACTTTCCATCAGATGGCGCTTTGTACAGCATGCGGCCCAATGGTGTGAACTGATCAACTGGGACGTCTTCAGCCGGAATACCGAGTTCGTCCAAGAGCTTCCTTTGGGCAGCATTCCTCACCCCTTATATTTGAAATACAAGCATTGTAAATAAAAGGATAGGCAACTGTGTAGAATTATTTCTGCAAATGAAACAGAACAGAATAAATACCAAGTGCGTTCTCAGGGATAAGCTCGGACTCTCGGTAAAGGGGGTGGCTGCAGCAGGTGTTTGTCCACACCAAAGGAAAGGTGACCTTTGTTGCAGACCGTTGCTGCACAATAAGAAACACAAGCAAAATGCGTTAGGAAGCCTTCTATATAGATTATTGCAGATTCTTAGATGGAAATTCCATACATCATTCTAAATTTCCTTTCAAAAATTATGTTAGTGTATTTCACCGAATAGACATTTATGTTTGGAAAGCCTGTCAAGGATAGAGAGGCTTGAGCGAATTGAGAGGAATCAAAACAAAAGGAGAACAGGCTGGGACAAAACACTCCATACCCATCCATAAATGTGTTTCTACTTCTGTCACAACGTACAAACATTTATCATTTCATTGTGCTTATAAAGGTTATAATAACAGTCAATAATCAAATGCATAAATCCACAGGACAATTGGAAGAAGATTTTGAAGTAATCACAATTATGTAATCTGTTCGCATGCCAAAATCACTCACTATTGCTCAATTTTATATGATAAGCAAGCATAGATCAGATAGCTTCCAGAGCACTATGCTCAAAACCTAATAAGCTGCATTTGTAGCTTAACAAATGCATATCCCCGTTCCTTCAAAAAATAAAATGTATATAGCCTTGAAGTAGCATTGCATACTTTCAGTGGGAATGCCTCATCGCTCCCATCAATGAGCCACTAAAATGATTTTATATTTTCTTTTTCATGATTGAAGATTGCTGGCAAGGACTATGGTTTTAATTTGGTTGCCCATAAGTGAATATCACTAAATTTGCATTACTCCAGCAACCAATACAAGCAAATTTCCAAACAATTATTCTAATACACACAGGTACAAGTCAAGAAGAGTTCACTACTTCCTAGAAAGTTGAGTGTGAGTCAACTACTATCATAATTTTAAGTCTAGAATCTGAATTAGGAAGCATGGCATAACATTAACTGCCGTATAATCTCATAATTATACATGATTTATGTGGAAGAATAAAAATTTGATCTCCATTGTAGCATTTTAGAAGAGGTTACAACAACTTTTTTCCAACCTTCAGACATTCCCAATCTTACACACTATTCGTACTTCTGCTACGAAAAAAATAATAATAATAAATTAAAAAAAAATGTTAGAAAGGAAATGATTAAGTCCTGTTTGGAGAAATGTGAAACAAAGAACTGGAGGTTCATGATAAGCATGTTGAGCTTGAAGCAAAAGAATTGTTTATCCACAAAGTAGAAGAAAGGATTGAAAGAAGAAAGAAGGTTTTTCAGACTCCAGTTAAGGTAGCAATATCGAGGAAAGTTGCAGAAAGAGGAGACTGGACAAGGTTATGTACGTAATGAGAGAGCTAAAGACGTCAATGCAACTCTTGCATAAGTTGCATTTACACAATGTGTCGAATGTTCAAAATAATGATACACTTAGATAAGTTGTAAAAGTAACAGTTCGTTTTCCTCGCGCTCTAAATTTTGTTCCCAGCCAGTCTGAGATATTAAATTTGAATGAAAGGAAGTTTTTAAGAAGATTCCTATTTTATGATGTTTCCCAATATGTATGAGAATACTTTTTGTATATAAATCCCCTAAATTTTCCTAAAATATTTATAAACGTATCACTGAGGTTGTAATGATACACATCAGTGGAACATCAATTATGCTCATAATTCTTGGAGGAAAAGATAAGCTTTTAAATTCCAATTAGGTTCCTAGTAGCAAAATGCATCCAACACCCCAGATTGACACATACCTGAAGCAACAGCTCATATTTTGTGTTAAAGAGAAATACACTGAAAGCTCTGTGCAACAAATTTTCAGACTCAATCTTCTCCATCAGGTGACCTGCATGTTAGAGATGTAGAAAAGCCAGCACTATAAATAAATTTGATCTACATCAAGCAGAAGAAAGTAGAGGTCATAAAACATGTGGCAACAAAAGAGTTCCAGGTTTCTGGGGATTCCAAATCCAGAATTTAATAAAAGGAAGAAATAACAGGCCAAAATAGGATCATAATTGGCATGGTAAAAAAATTGATTGCTTTTATTAGAGTAAATAATGTTGAATCTCATATCAGAAACTAATCCAAATAGTTTCAATGATCAAATCTTAAAGATGTAAGATCCAACTTACAATTGTATTTTGTGTCATGACCTACTACATTATCATTCTCGTCCACCAAAATACACCTGCAAAGTTATCAAAAGTGAAAGAACTGTCATCAATCAACACAAGTTACACAACAGCTGAAGCTAATAAATTTTCACTCTGATGTACCAGTGCAAAATCAAACATAAAAGAGGGGAAATATATTTGATTATATATCTATATCCCTATCTATTAGCCTCTGTTTGTGTCTAGAGAGAGAAAACCCACTCTTACCGCCATCAGGCCCTAACATTGGAACACACAGGAATTTTCCAAAAATTTTTAAAAAAGGAGATAAAGTGATATCAACAAAAGAAGATTGCAACATCTGGATAAAGAATTATTTGTATTTTTCCACCGAAACTTTTCAAAAACAAAAACATCCTTTCAAGATCAAAAAAGCCAGAGGAAAAGCAACGATCCTAAAGTTTAAGTTCAAAATCCGAAAACCCAGATGATCATAACCCATAAAACACACAAATCATCACAGCCCACTCAATAGAACCCCATTTTTCAGCACATAAAATAAATGTCTACGTATTATTATAAGTCTATTTGCACGTATCTATATTTAAATGACTATATTTAAATGAAAAAGGGTCCGTAGAAAATCTATCACTCACTCATCTTCGAACATAAGGCGCCTCTGGACAGCATCCATACCGGAATCAGCGGCGGCGTCACCCATAGCGGTGGAGGAGGAAGCAACAGACGAATAGGATCCCGACACAAAGAGGGAAAAAGATTTTCTTCCGGCAGAGGTGGATCGATTAACGAGGAGAGATTTGAGTGGAGGTGGAGAAATGGAGAGCCTGTTTATAGAAGTGGAGGCGGCCACAGCCAACAAATTTTGTACGGGGAAACCAGTCAACAAAGACATCTTTATTTATCTGTAAAATATGGGAGTTTCGTTTGGGATCTCCGCCATCAAATAGCGACTCTTTGTAACAATATTCCTTCACATGGACAATATAATAAGCACATTGCTGCTTGAACATGGCAGGATTTGTTGACATTCTCTTGAATTTCAGTTAGGAGTTCAATATTTAGCTCGCATTTGTGTCCATTTTTCTTAATAGATTTTATAAATAAATTATATTTTTTAATATAGTGTTAAAAGACATGAAAATTTTTTGAATTTATGTGGACAATTAATTAGAGCAACGGGTGCTGAAGCGAAACTAATTTTAAAAGAGGGTTTAAAGTTATTTTATTTAAAAATATGTGATTGGAAATGAGTTTGAATAAAATGATATTCAAATAGAAACTTCCATTATGGAATTATAAACTTTTGCGAATTCAATTATATCTAATGAATACATCCGATCACTATTGTGAACATAAAATTCAAATGGATCAAATAAGAGATAATACTCTTAACAACGAAACGATAATGAAATATACAGCTGGTTCCTCTTATCTCTTATTAATATTTGTGCCAATTGAGATAATAATCTTAAATGTGAGTACACTCTGATTAAGATTATTTGAAAATAAGATTACACGTAAAACAATTCATTTTTAAGTCTACTCTAGTATATTTTGCTTGTACGATAAGTAACTTTTTACTCCATTTAACCTCGACGTCTCGTGGATATGTCGTGATGACACTTGTATTTTTATTGCGCTTTTTTTCGTTCTTTCTTTCTTGTGGGGTGGTTTGAATTTCTTAGTTAGGAAACAAGAAATTATATTTCTTTTTTAGTATTTAGAAAGAAATTGAAAGGAAAAAAAAAAACGAAGATATAACTGGCATTCTTCAAACCACTGATGGGCTTTTATGGGGTTTGGCCTAGCAAATAACGGATGGTAGGGCTGTGTTCTTATTTGCTGTAATAGTTTGGTGTACACTTTTAATTGCATGATTGTGAAATATTCTTTATTTTCTTTTAATTTTAATTGTTGTCGTAAGTACTTAGTACTGTAATGAATTAGAACACGTCTCAACCACATCAATTTCAAAGTTTGGGTTGTGCTATCTTGTGCAGAAACCTTCCTTTTATCTATTCTTTAAGCAGCCCTTTTTCGGAGAGGTAATCGAGATCCAGTTAACTCAAATCCCCCTTCTCCTATTGATATTGCTAAAATTAGTAGGCTGACCAAAGAGAGACAGACATGTTGTGGGGTCTCTTATGGTTCGAAGAAGATGGTTATAGGCCAATTAAACAAGAATGGTAGCTTTACTCAAAATGGACCAAAATTTGAACTTTATTCGCCACATTAGTATTGGTAGATATTTGTGAAATATGATCAAATTTTAGAAGCGGAATAGAACAGAATCGGCATAATTTTATGATACAAGTGATGTGTTGATCATTCTTCGATGACAAAATAATTAATCAATACCAAATATATAACTTGAAGTTGGGTTGATAGTATATCATTAGTGCTCGATGATGATTTTAGAATTATAACAAGAGGACTATGATTTGTAGAAAAAACCTTGCATCTTATTTATGATTTGTCCGCACATTATAAATATTCAACAATATTTTTCTTTACAAACTTAAATATGAGTAATGTTATTCATTAACAATAGTAATGAACACTGGTAATAATGAAAGTGTGTTTCATCTTTATGGGATGATAGCATAGTGACCTCACCACTAATGCTGATGATAAATAGCATTACTCTACAATTATATTTTGTTTATGCTTTTTTTTTAATATAGTTAATATATTTTCAAAATTTACTAAAAGAGATTGTCATTTTTGAGGATATGAAATGGCTGCCATATTTCTAAAGCTTGTTAGAACACTCCGCACCCGTGGTGCACGAGGATCTGGGTCACTTCTCTTGGTATTTCTCAAATTAAAAAATAATAATAATTTCTATAAAACCTAAAATTTATTTTTCTTGTCAAAAAAAAAAAAAAAAACGCATGTCACGAGGGACATGCGATGACCCTAGTTATATGGTATTGCTCAATTTAATGCCAGAGAGAAAAATAAAATTACAAATATGAAAATAAAATCTTTGGAATAAAAAAAAAATTGAAGAATAATAATTCTTATAAAATTATTTACTTCAAAAAAGCATTTATATTAACTATTAAGCATATGTATGGTATGTGTTGACTTGTGAATTTGTTGGGACTCCCAAGCGCCAAACAGATCACACATCCAAGAAAAAAGGTAGAGATCACGATCATATGCACCTTGCTACTCAAGTCAAAATATGGACAATAATTTGGGTATGGGAGAAATACGAGAAAATGAGAATACAGGAGTTGAGTATATATTTGAGTTGACATTGCAAATTACCAATTTTTCATTACCTTCAAATGATACATATTTATACATAACAATTATGCAAACGAGGCCCCTTGAGTGCTTGATATGTGACTTTATCCCAACGGCATCAAGCTCAAAAGATGTAACATAGTAGCTACCGAAGACGTGTGACCTCCAGGGATGTTAACGACTCGAATCGAGCCGAATCGGCTCTCAAGCTTAAATTGAGGCTCAAGCTTGAGCTCGATGTACGAGCTTTTTTCCGAGCCCGAAAAATTAAGCTCGAACCAAACTTTCGGCTCGGGCCTTTCCGAGCAGAGCTGAGCAGACTCACTTTTTTATTTGCTTTTTTTTTTCCCCCTTAAGATGTCTTAAAAGGCAGCATTGTAAGGCAACCAGCTACGGCTGCCTTTTAAAAGGCAGCAATTTTGTTGACTTTTTGGTGGTTTTTTTTAAAGGCTCGTGGACCAACTCGGGCTCGCCATCCTCCCAAAATGGGGCCAGTCGAGACTCAAGCCTGATTGTCTCGGACTTTTTTCGGATCGAGCAACGGGCGGCCTAAGCCGATGAGCCAAATTGTCGCCCCTAGTGACCGCTCACAACCTATTTTAGATGGATTAGCAAGAATTTGATTACAAACCAATGTCACTTCAATCAAACTACACGTTGCTCAAGGTGTTAGAGATTGCAACTTGTGCAAAGCACAAAGGGTTGGACCTCAACTGCCTCGGATCATAGAAGCCTACGTGGCGTGGCTAAGGAGTGAGTCCCTCTCAATCATCATGGGAGTGACAATATCATGTCCCATGATGTGCCTGATAAGAGTTGTGTCACCTTTTACCGAGAACATGTTGGTGGGTTAGCCCCTCAAAAGAGAGAGTAAGCAAGGCAACGCAATTTAATCTCATTGCTTCAGGAAAACAGATAGGAAAATGTGACACTATACATTCGCCTCAGGTAATGAGGCAACAAAGGTGCTTGCGTGACATTTTGTTTAGCTGACAACCAAATAGTCATACATATGGAAAGAAGCATAACAATAGTCTCTCATGTCCAAAGAAGTTGTGTCTGATAGGTATAGCAATAAACCACTATACCTTGCAAGATTTAAATGGGTGTTCTTGTTTTTAATGAATCTTTTCATATTCACGTCTTTCACAAAGATATAGAAAAGTTATATGTAAGGATTTTGTTGAATTCTATTCGAGAGAGATTATTTAACAAAATAGGAATATTGATTAACAAGATTAAAAAAGTATCATCATGGTCTTGAGTTGTAATAGAACAAAATAATAAATGGGAATTCGAAATTCTAGCGCTTGTTATTAATCAGCTTTACAAACGTTTCTTAATTGTTCGTTAAAGTAATTTAGATAATTTTATGAAATCAACAAATCACAACTTGATTATTATAGTTAATATTAATTAGAACTAGATTAAGTATTTGGTCTTTAATAGAACGATACTTTATTCACTACTTTATTGCTTGGTTACAATATTGTGCACTCACAGAATTTTAGCGATCATTTATCGAATATTTCCTAGTCATTAATCGACCTCATAGGTTGATATAATTGTGTCAAACTGGGCGAGCCTAACATGGCCCACTCAGGACCTAATTGTTAAAAAGTGGTCTGGGCCGTTGAAAGTGACCATGAATAGGCCCATAATCAAAGTGGCCCAGTAAATTAAAAATTCGAGTCATTCCGTTTTAAATGTTTGGGTCCACTCTTTAAGCATTGGCCCCATTTTAATATTTTAAAAAAAAATGTTGACTTTTTAGATTTTAATGACAGGTGAATACTAGGGAAAAAAAATCGAGCTTGAATGATTGATGGACAGTGCAGCGTTTATCAATCCGAGTTGTGGGCCGGTCTCACATTTAAGAAATTTTTGTGGGTCGATCTAGGCCCGGCATGTGAATCATCATGGGCTGGTCCTTTAATGTTGTTGGGTCATGTCGTTTCAATATCTAGACGAATTGGTTCCAATATATCCGTCCATTTTTACACCACTAAGTTGATATTTAAATTTGGGCAATTTACAAAAATACCCTTAAAATTAGAGTTGTTTTGAAAAATTATATAAAAAGTTTTTTTAGAAGTAAAAAATACTGTGTAAAATTAAAAAATTGCATAATGTCACTTTTTTATAAAATTTGTGTCACTTTTTTCACAATTCAAAAAAAGTGACACAAACTCAAAAAAAGTGACAAAATTAAAAAAAGGTGACAAACATTCAAAAATTGACAAAATTCAAAAAAAGTGACATAAATTATAAAAAAGAAATTGACAAACATCAAAATAGCACAATCCATTTGGTGTCACTTTTTTAAGAAGATAAAAAAGTTACAAAACTCAAAAAATAACAAGATTAAAAAAAAAAAAAAAAAAAGTTGACACAAACACTAATATTCTAATTTCAAAGATAATTTTTTATTTCTCAAAATCAAACAAATCATTCAACATGTTTTGCCATCTAATTTATCCATGTCAAGCTTCATGCATTTACACTAGTCACACACGCTTCAAAACTGATACTCACACCCATGCACACTTCGGTATATCTAATACTTGGGTATATCTAATACTGGGAAAGAAAGACCACGCCATTTTGTTGGTTTAGTCCAACCACCACTTCCTCCAGACACGTTAGCTGTTCCTCACCGTTCTTTATCCTCGTTGACCCCACTTTCTCTACTGAAAATGAAATTATAACAGAATTATATGCTCATCAAGATCTTCAAAATATTGGGTCCTTTCTTCTTCAACTTGTCTTCTTCAGCTATACTCAAGCCAACACAATTATTGCACAACTAACAAAAATCACCTAAAACCCCCCAACAAAGAAACCACCACTACCATCACAACAAGGAGCATCAAAACCACCACCATACCTCGATGCCACCATTGTTGAAAACCATAGTAGTCTCAAACCACTACTACCAGCACCACAGGCAACATCAGCACCACCACACCTCGACGCCATCCCTATTGAAAACCGTAGCAGCCCCAAACCACCACAACCACCACCATAAGTAGCATCAACACCACTACCACAACATTCCCACTTCGCCACTATTGAAAACCACATTAGCATGACACATTCTCTATTGATTTAATTAGTTATTAGGATATTAATCAATTTAGTTAATTTTTTAGGGTATTGGGCCTAATTTCCTCTTTAAAGTTCGGCCAAACTATGACTTTTCATTAAATGCCAAAGACAAAGTTTGGTTGAACTGAGAGTTTTCATTAGTTGCCAAAGATAAAGAGTTTGCCTGACAGTGCATGAATTAATACAATGTAATAAATATGATTATAGTTAATTCATCGGACATGACCATTAATATCACCTCTAGTGATTCAATATGTCCAAGTGATATCATTATGAGGAGTAAATACGCATTGACTCATTTTCCCTTGAACAAGATTTTATCTTATTAGATTTTTCTCTCAAGGTTTTTATGAGAAAACTTTTTGCAATGTACTAAAAAGAATAATGTACTCTTTTCCATTTATTAAAATTTTTCTCATAGGATTTTTCTTTATAAGATTTTAACTAGGTATGTTCTTTGGGTGATAAATGTTCACAACATATAAGATATTTACCCTCAAAATGATGCTTTTATATGTATGAGATTCTTAAAGAGATCAATAATAATTATTTTTCCTTTCATCATGTTATTACGATCATCAATTGTTGATAAATATTTCGTATGGAGACAGTGTTATTTAAAGACATTGATATACAAAACGTAATCGCTTGATATAAGAATTGAAATCAGGTGGAATAGCTGTACTATTTTTCTTTCAATCAAGTTTTATCCTACTGAGTTTTCTTGACAAAGTTATAATAAGGTAACATTTTATTACTTCAAATTACTTGTACTTTTTTTTTTTTTAATATTTGTTGACATTTTTGTCCCATGTAGTTTTTTTGCAAAACAAGATTCTAATGACATAGTTATTGTAGAAAACTATAAGACAAATATTGATGATTATGTAGTCTTATCATTATGCATAGACAAGTCTTATCTAGTTTAGATAGTTTATTTCATTTCGATTGTAACTTTCATTTTGAATCTTATATGTACTGATTTTAATTATAAAAAAAAACTTAAAAAAATACACAAGTTTATTGAATTATCTTTTTATTATCATTTTCTCCATAGTTTATAACACAAATAGCTTAAACCTTATTATAAGAAGTTTATAAACATTAGCTAAACTAGGTTTACTACGCCCTTTGTGTTGAGTGCCCTAGGTGAAATTTGCCAATTTAAACGGTATCGTTTCTCTTCTTTTCTCCAATTGTACAACGAATTTTCGGATCTCTTCAAATTGCAACAGGTTCGGCAATTCCATGGCGAATCGTAAACGAGAAGATGACGTCAGCCTCATCTTCACTTATGGCACGTTGAAGCGCGGCTTCCACAACCACGCGTTGATCGAGGATTTGATGCGCACGTGCGACGCTGTTTATTTGGGCAATTACTCCACTGTGGAGTCCTTTCCGCTCGTCGTTGGGCCACACGGGATCCCCTACTTGATCAACCTTCCCGGGTCTGGCCACCGGGTTCGGGGCGAGCTATACTCTGTGTCGTCGAATCGGGGCCTGGCTCGGCTGGACGAGCTGGAGAGAGTTGATGATGGACATTACGAGAGGCTGCCTGTGGAGGTGACGGCCGGGGACGGAAGAGATAAGGTGGTGGCGGTGGAAGTGGATGCATACTTTGCGCATCGGAGATTTGGTGAGGCCATGTGGAATAAATGTGGGAAGGAGGGTTTGAGTGAGTATAGTATAGAATTGGGGAGGAAATATGTAATAAGAAAAAATAGGCCGTTGAATTCCAGTTTTCATGGTGATATCATGAAATTCATATCTGAGGACAATTGACATCATTACTATTATTGTCCTCTTCCATTTATCATTCTCATTGTATTTTTCCATTTGTGTCAACTGGGGTTTAAGTTTTATCTTTTACAATTCTTGTTAAGAATATAATGTGAAACAATCTGAAAATTATTTGTTTTTCTTCTTTGACAACTGAGTTGGGAGCTAAGCTTATTGAATGGCTTGTTCTGTCCAGTGATTTGGTGTATTCTTTTGTTTTATTATGATCTTCTGCTTCATTAGGGAAGAACAAAGGAAGCAAAGAAGAGGTCAGTTTTCAGTAGCTGAAGGAGACTAGGTTTCAAGTCTTATTCGACTCCTTTCCAATTTGGCTTGATACCTTGATCGGTCGCCAAATGGATGCTCGTCTCTCCTGGTAATCTTTCTTAACCTATGATGTTCTATCAGAGAAAAGTATGTAAAAATCAGTTACTATAAAGCTATCTGTAAGTTAATATCATCAGTTCAATTCACGTAATCTACTTTAACACTTAATGCTATCAGTTGTTCCTTGAACCAAGAATTGGCTTCGAGTTATTGTCAATCTAGTATGGAGTATAGAGATGATGCTCTGTGAAAATTCTGACTTTTCATTAGTAAACTCCTTAATGTTTCATTGTTTCATTTCTCATTGTTTTGCACCTTTAGACTGGATGGTTTAAGAGAATTATATGAAATTGCACACTGATTCAGTTCTCCCCGTGATCTACTAACAAATACAGAATACATAAACATTTCTTGAACATAACGAAATTTTAATATAAATAAATGGATGGTAGGATAAAAAGAGATGACCAAATTCACCAAGCAGTACTAAACAGTAGGTCAATGACATGGAATGTGTCACTGCTGATATGCTAGTAGTTAAAAGAGGATACAATGCTGCTTGGGATGGTCTACAGGAGTAGATGTTCTCGAGGAATTTCAGCCCTTGCTTTAGTAAAATAGTTTATGTCGCTGCATATTCCATTTTTTTTTCCATGTGTAGTTTTCCCAGCTTTTCTCTCATTTGGTAATGTCTTGGTGATGACCATTAGGAGCTCCAAATATGAATGCTGATGCCTGATGGAAATGTGGATATATTTGACATTGCTTTGTCAGTACTTGGTATTGGATTCTGAAGTAGGGAAAAGTCTGGAGATTTTGATGATAATCTTCACAAGACCAACTCTAGGAGGTTGGCAGTTCGACCATCTAATAACAAAACCACGAAAAATGAAGTTGATGGTTATAATTGAAGTAGGAGATTTGGGTAGGACATGCCTTTGTCACAATATATATAGTTTGGTGAGAGATTCAAGGACTGCTATAGGATATGTTTGGCTATGCTACGTTATAATGAAAGGATGTGCTACGGGGCGATTTTTGGAAGAGCATCTTAAACACTGGTGGAAGAACGTATGTAAAATCATGAAAGCTTGGAGACGGAAACATGAAGTCAAATTCTTGTGCAATGTCAAGGCTGGTGGCTTCATTTTTTACTAGTCTATAAAATTTGGAAACTCTAGTGAAGTACATTTACTGTTGTTGGGTGGAATACATTTCCTATTTGCATTTTACTTATGGTGAAGTCTGGTCTTGTGCGTTGGCCGAAGTGGCAACAGTAGCATTGAACCATTGAATATGTGTCGACTGCCTAATGCGCCTAACCTGATTGTCAATAGAATTTGCATGATCATCATGACAATGGCATGTTGAAAAACCGAAGATTAATGATAGATAAGTTTCTAGGGATATGAGGTGGTACTCTCGTCGACCTCAAAGAAAAAGACAGCTCCAGCTGACTCATACCTAAAATACCTTTCTGTTAAATATTTACATCTAATTTAATTGTTTTACATCAAAGGATACGATCGCTCGTCAGAAGGGATTCAGAGACTTCGGTATCGCTTTTTAGCAGGTTAGGTATGATAGCACTCCAAACAAGGCCAACTATAACACCTCATACTGGTGGAGCTAATTTTTCAGAAAATAGAGTTGGTTAATATTTTTAGTCTTGTTAGTCACATTAAAGTCCATAAGGTGGAATGATAGTCCAGAACTATTAGTTTTCCTTTCAATTCAAAAAATCTAAATTCATAGAACTTAAGCTCAAGTTGTTGAAATTCAAATAAACATAAATTTTCATCGATTATTTAATTATTTAATAATATATTTCTTTAAGATTTTTGGTAGTTGAGATAATGTTTTAATTTTATCCCTTTTAATTACATTGGAATTTTAAATGGTCGAGATAATATTTTGATTTCATCTCTTTTAAGTTAAAAAAACTTATTTAATTTTTAAAGATGATTGAGATAATTATAGGATTTTATCACTTTTAAAATTCAAAGTTGCATTGGATGAGGACTCCCAAAGCATAGTGTTGCCTATAAGTATGTATCCTATGTTTTGTTCCCACACACATTCATTTCTCTTTAAAATTCAAACACACAAATACGAGTATATATACTACATTCGTTAGCACGTAGATCAAGGGTTGAAATCCCAATACATTTCATTAATTCTCTTATCATTTTCCCAAGATACATGTAAATGTAAGTGTATAAGTGCTTTTACATGATAGTGGGTTTATATGCTTACTTTAAATTTTTTGGAATATTGATTATGAGTCCCAAGTAGGGGAAAGAAAGGCAAAATAAAAGCAATGGCGAAAGACTAACTTTTAGGACTAGCTAGAGGGTAAAACTATAGTTTAACTCATCACGACCTCGTAAAGGGCATTGAGAATTACTTTTGCTTTTCTTGCTAGAAATCCATTTCCATTTTTAAGGAATAATAATGCTATTCAAAATAGGGATTGCAAATTGGGGCTGGATAGGTTTGTGTTGGCAGCACCTGCGTGGCTAAGGGTGCAGTTGGTTTAATTTTTCATTCTCCATTTTCAATTTCAAAACGATTTTTAGTTTTTCTCGACAACGGCATGTTTTGGATGTTTTCCGCGTTTTGGGAATTTATAACTGAAAACGCTCAAAAGGATAAAAAGTTGTTTTGCATTTTCAGTTATAAATTTTAACTTGTTTTCGAAAATGCATTTTCGAAAACGAATGACCTGAAAACGCCAAACCAACTGCAGCCTAAGGTTTTTTCCTTTCCCAAACTGTCTAGTGATGTTGCGTTATATATTTCCCTACTTTTAATCCCTATATCTAAACTTGCTTATGTAGAATGATTGTCTAAGGAAAAGAGGCCGTAATCTGATCTCAGCTAGCTACAGACATGCGCTGAGTTTTTAGTAATGTATATTCTAAGATTGAACCAAAATATAGTAGTTGATGAGTATATTTCATTCATATTTTGGACACCATTTAAAGTTGATATTTAGCTAATTCCTACGAGTTTTTGATCATTTTAATGTATTTTTGATATTGTGACATAGGGTGATGAAATTGAAGAAAATAAACAAAAGTTGGTAAAATTAGAAAATGGACTAAATTGTAAGAGATCCAAAGTTCGGGGACCAAAGTGAAAATACTCAAACGTTATGTCGGACATCACAATGAAGACTCGAGAGTGCTAGGAATCAGTTGAATAAAGAAAAATTCAAAGGGATAAAATTTAGTCAAAGTATGATCACAATTAATTTCCAATCGAAAAAGTTATGCTCCGAAATTTTAGTCTCATATTAAGACCTTTTTTTGACGTAGCAAACATTCGATCTGGATATCCAAAGCAAAGTTGTATCACTTTGAGTTATTTTTCAACGCATTTTGAATCATCTCAATCGAATATTGGGAGAAGAAGTTATGATAAAAATACTGAAGGATGGATAATGCTATTGTTCCACTCAGCATCGTGACACCACCGGGCGAGAAAAAAGGAATTTTGAATTTTTTGGACTATTTTTTTGGCCCAATCCAACCCTAACTCTTCCAAGACTTTGAAATATTATAAATATAAACCTAAAGACCACAATTGAGGGGAGAACTCAATCGGACAATTCATGTTGTTTATTTTGAATTGTATAGATTTCTTGTTTCTTATTATGAACTAAATAACTCGTCTAGGGTTTGATTAGCAAAAATTTAAGAGTATGATTTGAATTTATTTTAATTATTTCTATGAAATTTTCCATTCCGTTTATTTGTATTATGATATTAATACTTTCAATTAACTGGTCACTAATTGAATGAATAGATGCTAGTCGATTTCAACACTCAATAGAGGGAAATTTACGCGCAATCATAAGATTAATACAACATAGATTTGATGGGTTTCAAGAGAAAGTGTAAAATTTATAAAGATTACTCCATAAAAGAATCATGAGTTTAAAAAGTTCTTGATTTTAATTCAGAATAGAGTTATTGGAATTGAAATCTATGATTAATTTCTAGTCGTCACTCGAGAGAGGGGATAGAAATACAATTGAGTTTTTGCTTATAAACATGGGAAAGTTGATTAGTGATAACTAGATAATTGAGAATGATATTTGATAGTTAGGTAAAATTAAATCTTAGGCTTTCTTATCTGAAGTAATTTTTCAAACTTGTTTGGATATCGTTGAATTCATCACAATATTCATCATTAGATTAGTTTAAAAATATTGATTTTAAAACTCATTCGTATGGATAAGATAAAGGCTATATATAATTATAGTAATTAGAATAATTTGAATTACATACAATCCGCGCGGATTTGACACTCTTAACTTCATTCATATATTACAAAACTTGATATTGTACACTTGTAGTATAATCATGTTATAAAAAATGCATGACACTAGCGCTACGCATGAAAATTTCATACCACCTATGTTCGATATAAAATTTAATGTCTCCCAATATATGTATGAAGATCTTTAAAATATGTACAAAATATTAATCGAAATATGTACAAAATATTAACCGACATACTTATATGCTTATTGGTATTTTATCTCACGCCCTCATTTTTTCACTTTCAGGAAATTCAAAGTTTGTGGTAATCGAAGCATGAGATGGCCAACAGAGGTGCCTAGGCACTTATTTTGGGCTTGATATTTATTTTCTAGTAGTGTTGATCGCATGCACGAACATGCATGATTATTACAATCAGATCGTTGAATGTGTAGAACTTAATATTGTACACTTTTTTCTTAATAGTGATTGAATACTTTAAGCATTATAGGAGTACCTTGGGAATTACACATGTATTGGGTTGCCGCTGTTCCCATATAAAGGTTATTAGGGTGAGCATCCATTTTGTGTATCATTGTAGAAAGAAAATTGACAGAGATATGAGTACTAAATCCATTGTAATTCTTTTATTTGATATTGAGCAATTCGCTGGCAGCACTTGCTGCAGTAACTCTCTTATTGATGGTAAAACATGTTATATCACTTGTTATTCTTTGTTTGTTTGTTTGTTTGTTTTATTTTATTTTATGTTATTTCGTGTTATTAATCGCTTTTGATAATATGAACTATTCGTATAAATAGTGACACAAACTAGATTCATAAATTGTCAAATCGCTTAGCCCTAAGCCAATTTCAGTTGCTTAAATGGAATGATTTTATTGTACTCAGTCGAAAAACGACCACCCCAAGTTGGTTGACCAAATCTAAGATGAATCAAATCTAAAAAGATCCTAAGAGTATATTGGGGGCTTTTGAACATTTCTAATTCATTCTAATCATTGTCATTTAGGTGGCATGCAAGTTTAAAAACTTGCTTTCTACATGATATTAAGTTATAACTAATAGATAGTCATATCCAAAATAGGTCTCCAATAATTCTATCTAGTATGTCTTCATTTCAATATAAAAGTCACAACTATGCATAGAAAATATAATATCTAGATGAAGTGGTGCAAAGAACAGGAGTGAGGTAGTCTCAGCCTTGTCGACGGTCGCAGTGCGAGAGTTCGATTCCTGAGATATGAAATTTGACTCTTTGTAGGCACCAGTGTACAAACAAACTCTTGTTCCTTAGCTTGCGAGGCATCTCCCGCGATTTACCTCCCTCACGATACTCTAGAGACAAGACGGTAGAGACCCTCAAAATTAGGATCCAACCTTTTTTTTATAATATCAAGATAAAGCTCTTTATAATATTTTTTTTTTATATCATATAAACTTGATAGAGTGGCTGTCAAGTTGCATTGTCCTTTTTAAAATACAATTTATTTTATTTACCTGTTTAATTTTTGAAGAATTAGAAATGCTCTTAGATATGAGATATTTGGTACAGCGACGTTACAAATGTAATAATTATGTTCCTCAAGTCGCACATAAGAAATTCATAATCACATTAAAAATGCATTTATTTGAAATTATCCTTGCATAAATACGTCATTTTGATCAACCATAAATTTTATAATTTTCAATTTAAACTCATTTATTTAAATTTAAAAAAATTAAAATTTCTTACTTTATAAATTTAAAAATATCTAAAACAAAAAATCAAATGAATGGAAATTATAAAAATAAAATAAAGAACATAAATATTATTTAATTAAATTGAAAAAATTAAAGATTTGTTTAAAATAATATTTAATTAAAAAGATTTTTAAATTGAAAAAATTAAAAAAAAAAGAATTTGGTAATTTTGTTAACAAGAATATTAATTTGGTAATTTTCAATTTAAACTTCTTCGTTTAATTTTTTTTTTAAAAAAAAATCTTAATTTATAAACTCAAAAAACATAAATACGAAAAAAATAAACAAAGGAAATTATAAAAATAAAATAAAGAATATAAATATGATTTTTTTTAATTTTTTTTAAAGATTAGTCAATAATGAGTATTTAATTAAAAATTTTAAATTGAAAAGAATATTTAATTTGGTAATTTTCAATTTAAGCGTCTTTATTTAATTTTAAAAATTCTTAATTTATATATTTAAAAATATATAAAAAAAAAATAAAAAAAAGGAAATTATAAAAATAAAATAAAGAATATAAATATTATTTTATTAAAATTAAAAAATTAAATATTTATTTAAGAATAATATTTAATTAAAAGAATTAAAAATTGAAAAAAAAATAAAAATTTTGGTAATTGCATTAAAAAGAATATTTAATTTGATAATTTTCAATTTAAACTTCTGTATTTAATTTAAAAAAATAAAATTTATTAATTCATAAATTTAAAAAAATATAAAATTTTAAATGAAAGGAAAATATAAAAATAAAATAAATATTATTTAATTAAAATTCAAAAAATTAAAGATTTGTTTATAAAGAATATGTAATTAAAAAGAATTTTAAACTAAAAAAATAAAAGGAAAAAAAAAGAATTTTATAATTTGGTTGAAATTAATATTTAATTTGGCAATTTTCAATTTAAACTTCTTTATTTAATTTAAGAAAGAATAAAAATTTAAAAATATATAAAAATAAACAAAAGGAATTTATAAAAATAAAATAAAGAATATAAATATTATTTAATTAAAATTGAAAAATTAAAATTTTTTTTAAAAAGAATATTTAATTAAAAATATTTTTAAATTGAAAAAAGAAAAGAAAAGAAATTTGATAATTTGGTTAAGAGGAATAGTTAATATGGTAATTTTCTTAATTTATAAATTTAAAATATATAAAAGAAAATAGAGTGTATAAATACTATTTAACTACAATTGAGAAAACATTATTCATTTACATCAATGCTAATAAAAAATAATAAAAGATCTAATAAATTAAATGAGAAAATACCAGAGAGAGAGAGAGAGAGAGAGAGAGGAGAGAGAGAGAGTATTATAGACAAAAATAAAGAAAGAATATTGTGCGGTAATTTAGATTGAAAAAAATTAAATTACAATAATAAGAAAACAAATAAGGTGTTTTTAAGTTATTTTCAAAAAAATTGATTTAAACAAAACACGATAGTAAAAATTAAATAAAGAATATAAATATTATTTACTTTAAATTGGAAAAAATTAAGATTTGTCATAAAAAGAAAAGAATTAAAAACAATTTTAAATTGAAGAACAAAATGAAGAAAAAAAGAGGCAAAATTTTTTTTATTATCGGATTGAGGCAAAAACAGTCGACTAGCGTATTTCTTGTTGAAGTTCGCCATTTTCAACAAGAACCAGCTCATATATTACAAAAAAANAATTTCCCCTTTTTCAAAAAAAACCCCCTAAAAAAAAAAAAAAAAAAAAAAAAAAAAAAAAAAAACACCAAAATCACTTCTACACTCAACAATCTACCTAAATCATAAATCCATAAATTTTTGAAACATAGTAAATGGAAAATCAATCTTATAATCCCAAAAAAACTAACATTGTTGAAGATCATCCTTGTCGTGTGGTCGGCGTTGGGTTGAGTATGAAGATGGCTTCTTCGACTGGATTTCAACTATTAGACTGTGCGAGTTTATTCTAAATTTTTTTCCCTCTCCTTTCAAACACTGAGTTAAAGATTAAGGTATTTTTGGGTTTTGGTATTTAATTTAATCATTTTTAGCTTTTAATTTTTTTTAATGGTAAAAGACCATTATGGAAATATGATCGGGTCAATCGATCATTTCCTTGTATTTCCGCGTTTTTTGCCAGTCATTGGGCTTGTTGACCTGATTTTTATGGGAACAAATAATCGAACCTGTGACAGCGTGACCTATACAATAGCTGAAGTAGTTTTGAGGGACCACTGTCATCTTATTGTTTTTGAAATTTATATATATATCCTATAATATTACCATGCATTAGATGGAAATGGGCTGCCCGCACGAGCTCGCTCAAGAGCCTCCCCTATCTTTTTTGTTGAATTTTAAAAATCCTCATTCCTTTTTGGGTTTGGGACTAACTACTTAATTTTTGAGCAAGGTCAAAGATTGAAGCTTTCACTATGAACCAATTGCTCTTTTGGAAATTCTTTGGAGCAAGTTAAAATTGTACACAAACTTGTTACGTGTGCAATTTTTTTTATAAAAACAAAAACTTAATAGAAAATAACAAAGTATGACGAACTTTAATATCATTTACCTGATCAGACACAATTTCGACATATTGATTTTAGACTCAATACTTAGTGTCTTGTCAATCATTTATACATAATAAACTTTCTAATATATTTATTTGAATCTTCATCTGATCTCGAACAAAACTCAACCACCTGCACTTAAAGCAAACTTCGGTGCTACATTGCTAATTGGAGGTGTTAATAAATCACGTGTACGACGAAACCAACAGAATATTGACGTTCATGACGTCTCCAAAAAATCAAGTAAATCCATTGCCATTACATCAACTAGTTTTATGGTTTTAACTTTTAGGCATATGATGAGAAAAATTATCTAGTTAATTCTACAAGAATTCCACCTGTGCTTATCTTCGATGTACTTTAATTGTAGGAAGGAGATATACTATAACCTAAATTTAATGTTCCATCCCTACTACTTGTGAATAATTAAAATAACCATTGATTTGTTGGTTCAAAATTAACGTTAGAGAGGGTGCAGAGAGTGTCCGTCTAACAATCGCACATATTTTTAGTGCATACAATTCATATATTTCAGTTAAAGTATTTTTAAATTAGAATGTGAAATTTTTTGCATGCAATTTTTGTACCTTGCAGATTATATCCGTGGTCCATTACACAAGCTAAAGGAAATAACATAGATAAGTCTTTCCAATATTTTTCTAAATTTTATTTCCCTTCATATATAATATATTACTAAAATTGGGATCAGATTTATATTCATTGAAAGTTAATGCAATATGATTAAGATATTCAAAAATTTTACACACACACACATTGAAGTTGCTTTGAATTCCTCGTTCGTCATTAATATGATATTGTGACGTTGAATGCCAAATGATCGTCGACAATGAGTAAAAAATCGATAGTCTCCCTTGGGAATCAATTAAATCTCCATCATCATTCCTCAACAAACGATTCAATCTTGTTTGAATATTTTGATCAAAATATAAAGAGAAAAAAGTTGACATTTCCTCTACTATGTATGCCTCCACAATAGATGCCCCCAACATGAGCCCAATTTTCACTTTCTTTTTTAAGTGATGTAGGAATCTGTGATGCACGATTCTATATCATTTAGATTTCAGAAGGTAAATTAAATATTGAAGCATGTCATACCTCTCAAAGGGATACATGCACAGGATTTCCAACCTTTACTTCATATGCTAAATGAACATATATATGCTTCATTGAATCAAAAAATCTTGGTGGAAATATCTTTTCATGCTTGCATAATGTCACAATAATGTTTTATTCCAATTGCTTAATATATTTCACCCTCAAACAGTAGAGTAACAACTCTTTAAATGCAATTCTTAGGAATCTTTGCATAAAAATATAACAATCATGGCTCTTCATTCCATCGAACTTACAATCACCATTAACACAAAGTGAAATGTGTGATGCATAACCGTCAGAAATTCTTAGATTCCTAATCCAATTGCATATTTCTCATCTTTGTACATTAGTTAAGCTATTGGAGGTATTTAGCATGAACAGTTTTCCTCTTTTATCTCTGTATATCTGGAGCAATGGGCAGTTGCAATAAAGCTCCAAATCCTTTCTTGCCTTCAAGTTGTCTTTAATTTTTTCTTTTATATCTATAATTGTGTTAAATACATTTTCAAATACATTCTTTTCAATGTGCATCACATATAAATTGTGCCTTCTGAGATTTTTATCGCAATAAGGCAATTCCTAGAAAATGCTTCTCTTCACCTGATTGTGGCTATGACCAAAACTTTCAATTTCTTTTTTCTAATAAGCTATGCCGCTTGCAATGTGTGGGAGGTTCTCCATTACACTTTACAACTCTTCTTTGGTTAGCATACATTGTGCCATATCCTTCTCAACTCTATCGTTGTAAAATCTATCTTTTTGTTTTCTAAATGTATGGTCTGGTGGTAAGAATTAACCGTGTCAATCATTTTGATGTTTTCATCCATTTTTAAGCCTAAAAGATTTAGTTTAACTCATACGGTATGGACAAGACTTAGGCTATGCGTACTCTATCCAGATAACATGCTATATCCTGAAAAATCACTAATAGTCCACATCAATGTAGTTTTCAACTAAAATTATGCTTCATTTGCATGTCATTCGTTTCAACACCTTCATCCCAATGCATTTTTAGTTCGTCGATAAAAGGACGTAAATAAACATCAAGGTTTTTCTTTGGGCTCTTCGGTTTGGGATATACTCAAAAACAAGTTGTCTTGTTGCATGGACATCCATGGCGGAAGATTGTACACAATAATGATTACTGGCCAACGTGAGTATTGCACATTTGACAAGCTAAAGTAATTGAACCCATCCATACATAAATGAAGGTGTACACTACATCATTCAAGGAAAATTTGGAGAAAATTCTATCAAAGTGTTTCCATGCCTCAATGTGTATGGAGTGTGACATTTCATTATCAGTTAATTGATTCTGAATGCCATAACACGTGATCTACAGTATGCCTAGACATATACAATCGTTGAAGCCTAGAAGTTAAAGATGGATATCTTAGTGCTTCTAAATTACTCGATGTCCGGATCGAGACATATTCTCTTTGTATCGTAGACTAAAACACGTAAGGCACTGAGTCATGTTCTCAATTTCTTTGTAGCAGAACATACAATCATTTACACAAGCATGTATCTTCATAACGCCAAGGCCAAGACCGGATAACATTTTCTTCTTTCATAGAATGTAGCTTCTAATTATTCATCTTTTGGTATAATTTCCTTAATGATAGACAACATAAAATCACATGCTGTAGGCATATTAAATTCAGACATTAGATTCAAAAGTCGTGCTATAGTAGAAAGGTTGGTGTGCTTATTACAACCAAGTCTCTCAGATTTGTCAGTTTCTTCAAAAGTCTAAAGAAATTTGCTACATGTTGATTTGGAGCTTGTTCCTCATGAGCACAAATATTTGGATTGATGTAATTATTGCACATTTTAGGGCCCTTTACGCCTATCACCATTTCTTCATGGCTATTGTTTGTTATAACTTGTGTAGTTGAGAATTTAGCTAATCTGGACCATTGTGCATTCCACTGTGTATAGCCCCCTGTAAATTAATTTTTGTAAAGAGAAATATCACATATTCTCCTTTAATAAACTATGTTGTTACAAACATGGACATTTGATCATATCTTCAACTCTTGTTCAAGACATGGCAAATTCAATGAATTTTTCAACATCTTCAATGAATCTGCCAGAAAGAAATCCATTATCTGATCGATTCAACGTCCAACTGCAGTTTGATGTGGATGTTCAACAACAATTCATAAATTTTAATTGCCCATCCTTCATGAATTTGCGTGATTCCAATGTTAAACCTGCAAAATGAATCCAATTAATTCCCTTTTTAGAAATAAACGAATTTCATATTATTGAAATCAGTTTTAAAATATTCACTTAAACAATTAAACAAACAAATTAGCAGTAAGCAATTTCAATTTAAATTAAAAATAAAACTATTTCAACTCACAATTTCCATTAATAAGCAATGCACAATTCTAATTACATTCTTAGCTAAAAATTGCATATTTAACAACTTTCTAAAAAATCAAATCAACACTTTCCAATCAAAGAATCTCAATTATTGAATCTTTAATACTTCAGAGATGAATGGGTTATGTTCAAAGTTAGACCCATTTGTGGTACACTAATCTAATAAATAGTAATCTTGAAGTCTCATATTTATTTTCCAATCACACTTTTTCTTATCTTCAAAGGATGATCTTGATCCCTTCTTGCTATAGGAGGAGGCTCCAGCAACTAATATCGGAACACAAAGGTCTCTAGATCGAATTTTTGGGATAGATCGACTGAGTGTAAAGAGGGGAGATTGAAAAATATATTGATGAACTAGGGAAGAGAATGAGAGAAATCGTTGTTTTATAGTTGATTTTTATTTATTTTTAACTCTAAACTAACAAAATAAGCCATAGGAAATATTTTACAATTAAATAAATTAATTTGAATATATTACAAGCATATATTTTAGCATATAAATATACATATACATATACATATACATATGTATGTATGTATGTATGTATGTATGTATGTATGTATGTATGTATGTATTAATTGAAAAATAAAAATATTGAATATAAATTCTTAAAAGTGTTAGATTATAAGGAAATCTAAAACTTTCTTGAAGAAATTTTTCTCCCACTAAAAAACTCTTGATGAGAATTTTGAATCTTGATCTCTAGTTATGTTTGAAATCTGAACTTGAAATCTTCGTGAATTACTTTGAAGATTCTTGAATAGTAATTGAAAGGACAATAATTTCTTGAAGGACTATCTTTTTGTTTGCCTCTTGAATTATGTCTTTAGAATAATTAGACCAACTTTAATAAGGCTGAAAGGTTCATGTCTTAAAGTTGTTGTCATCTATTTTCTTATTGTTGGTAGTGCTGATAGGAATAACTTTTGAGGTGGCAAACATAATTGGAATATCTTTCTCTTTCTCTTGAACCTTGTATCTTTGATATTCATCTATGTAATAGGGTTCATTTAATCGTTTTGAATTTTCCTATGTCTCTTGGGCAATTTTTCGAGCAATCAAATCATCCATACCTATACCATAACAATCGTCCTCATTACTTTGGGCATAGTCGATTTTTGAACCTGTTTGAAAAGAATTTTCTTGAATTGATTTTGATTTTTCTAAAGTGGATTCAGTTGAAGACACAATTTTTCAAAAACAATTGCTAATTCCTTTGGGGGTCTTGCATTGATTAAACATAGCCAAAAGTCTTTATTTTTTACCAAGAAATCAGCTCGTTTTTCTTGTTCCTATTTTGATATTTTTGGAATTCTAATATTTCGTTGTTCTTGAATCCACGAATTTTCTCCGTTAAGATAGCAGTTTGTTTTATGAAACTTTGACCACCATTTGATTTTGAATTTCCAAGCTATCTTCTTAATATTGAATTCAAAATCTGATTTTTGAACAATATGAAACCCCAACAAAAGATCCATGAGACTCAAAGATTGAATGCAAATTGAAATAAAATATTTTCTTGAGGTTTCAAAAATTGTTTTACCTCAGATTTGAAATGTTTGAACCCTTGATGAGTAAGACTAGGTAAAATAGTCTCATCAAATCTATAATATTTGACCCAGTTTGAAACCATTTTGGAGGCGTGCAGCGCACCCTTCACACGGTAAGAAGTGCTTTTCTTGGCGAAGCGAGTAAGTACAGTTGCGCGCCAAGACATTTTGGCAGCCGTCGATCATTTGATTGCACTAAAATTTGGAATGGATACACTTAATGATATGAATCAATTGAAAAATAAATGTATTTGTTCTGTAATGAATCTTTTGAAGGACATGCTTGATTAAAAAGATTAAACTAGGAATGATAGACTGATCTAAAAAAAAAAAATTATAAAATAAAATAAAATTAAACTAAGCATCCTTATAATCAAAATAGTTGAAGTGAGATTCGAATGTTTCATGTTTTGATAAACGCATTCATTTCTCTTCCCACGAGTGTTGTCCCCAGTTTTCATAAAACAAAACCCTTTGAATACTGATTTTTGAGGAATCAATTTGCTTTGATTTTTGAGGGTTTGCAGTATGAATTATGATAGCAGATCTTGGTTTTTGGCATTCCATGGCATAAATTGAAATTGAGGAGGAAGCAAATCTTGAAGACATTTCATAGCATAAATTGAAATTGAAGAGGAACCAAATCTTGAAGACACTCTTCAAGAAAAGAATATCTATGAATCCATGAAGTCTCTGTTACACCCCTAGCTAAACCACTTTGGAAAAAACAGTCACGCCACTCCCCGAAGCTCCGCATGTTCACCCGATGTGGTTCCGAAGTGATGCCCACTTTTGATGATCTCAACATGGCGCGCTGCAAGGTGAAGAGTAGATCTACTGAAGCAACCAAAGTGTCCCTCAACTTCGAAGCGTTGAGCACTCCGAGACACTCCCTTAACAGATCTCTCCATCGCCACTGTCAGGATCCCCTCTGCCTCTAAAGATCAAGTGATGTGACGTCTCCATAAGTCTAGTTGATGTGACTTATCAACTTTATGTCAACTCAACTCAGAAGAACTAATTGCCCGTCCACTTTAGACGCTGATGGTTGACGGCTATGAGTGGACACCTCACACCGTCAGATGCATACGCGTGTCCCACATCCAGCGGTGCTCTACCTCTATAAATACCCAAGGTTTGGCAAGAGACAAAGGTAATGAAACTCTTATAATTTAGCTCTCCATGCTAAGAAATATATATTCTCCTCCCCACTCTCTTGCATAACTTGAGTACTGTTTCGATCACTCAACGCTGACTTAGCCGTCGGAGTGTATGCGACCGCCACTACCACTGCTAGTTTCGGCCGTGTACTTTTGACCGTGCGTTGTTGTGCGCAGGGAGGATTACGTGGAATAGCTATTCGTTGGCCACGTGGAGGGTCCAATTCTCGAGGTCAACAGACTTGGCACCGTCTGTAGGAACTTTCCGTCCAAAAGTTCCACATTGTCCACCAGAAATGCCACCGGCAAACCATCGACTTACCCTAAAAAGGGTACGTTCTTGAAAAAGAACAAGGTCAACCTACATGGTTTTTAACACCCTTGAAAGGATAAACAAAATGAGTTATAGTAATGAAGATGCAAATTTTGAAGGGCACAGGGATGCCTCTGAAGAAGAGGTAATCAGGACCAATGTCACGCATTAGAGACCCCATCACCGACGTCACCGAGGCAACAAGACAACAGCGCTCATTGAAGGAATGTCTCAAATAGCTGCTAGAATGAGGGACATTGCCGCTCAGAATGTGGTGATGCATGAATTCTTCATGCAGGCCCGAGGTTATCAGGGCTTCCAGATGCCTCAAGGATCATATCCAGCTCAAGAAATTCCTGCACCTCATGACCGAAGCCATTCGAGCCAGATCAGGAACACCCTCTTGAAAGAGAAGTGGGTGTGGATGTGACATCCTACGCGCAAGGAAGCTAACCAGCAGAACCACCACTAGGAGAGAACTTTCCACTAGAATACGAATCCCAAAGGTTTGTCAGTATCTTCAACAGAATACGGTAGAACCCTAGCAATAGGGTCTGCTCCATACGAAGATCAGTCCGATAAGAGCAGGAGTAAGAACAAGTACCTCCTTCACTAAGAAATAGGCAGGAGAGGAGAAATCTGGTGGATTGGGGTAGTTGAGAATAGCACCTCCACCTTCCCAAAACGTATCAGAAGGGGAAAGCTCTGAAGGGCCATGCCGCTCCTACGAAATCGATGATGATAATGATGACAACCTCCCCTTCTCCGGAGAAATTCGAAGCTTCCCGATGCCTACAAACTTCATTCCCTCTAAAATCCCAAAGTATGAAGGAAAGGGGGACCCACAGAAACACCTAACTAAGTACATGATGCAGATGAGCATCAGAGGAGCCTCGTCGGCACTAAAATGTAGGGCCTTTCATCTAACCCTCACCGGAGCTGCTGAAGTGTGGTACAGCAGATTACCACCCCTGAGCATTAGAAGTTGGCCAGACTTGAAGAAGGCATTTCTGAACCAATACCTTTCACGAAGGGAAGGAGAGGCCCCAGTGCAATGCCTGTAAGACATGAGGTAAGCTCCTGGCGAGACACTGAAAAGCTATCTCGCCAGATTCACCGATGAGATCACGTACTGCGAGCAAGTCACTGACAGGGAGGTCCTTTCAGCCTTGAAAGGTGGCCTCAACATGAACACTTTGTTCTGGAGGGATGTACGCAGCAAGAATCCCACCACCTATGATGAGCTGGTTGAAATGATGAGGGTGGAAATCGTCAATGAGGAGATGATTGACCATCGGAACCGTGCAGCCCAGGGACTTCCCCCGCCTCAGAGGCAGATGGGTCAAGTACCAGCCGCACACCTCGTCACCTAGCAATGGACCCAGGCCGGTCACATAGTAGCCTCCACATCGAAACAGGCATTAGCTTCAACCACTCTAAATGTAGTGTCAGTCCTAGCATATGAAAGTGTTCCTACCAAGGCAGGGCCATGCGAGGGAACAAACAATCGGAAGAAGAAGAAAAAGCGATCAAACAGGCCCCTAGAAGGGGCAATGTTCTGCACTTTTCACCAACTTTACGGACACGACACCAGCGAATGTAGAGATGCTCCTTGATCCTCGAATCGGAGTAACCCATGCTCCTCGAGAAGGAGTGAATACACCCACAGGTCCATCTCTCCGAATAGGGGAGAGAGGCGATATAGAGACCAATCACCTCGAAGGAGAGAATCCAGGGACAGAGGAGAATCCAGGCATAGGGATTAGGCCCCATCTGGAGGCCAAGTTATCAGGAAAATTGATAGAATCATTGGAGGACCTCACATCGAGGGCAATACGAGGAACACCCAGAGGAACTACACAAAGGAAGCAAAGGATCTACCAATAATTACTTACTCTGTCAATCAGACCTAAGAGGCCAACAGGATGACCCCGATCATTTTCTCTCAAGAAGATGCACAAAGAGTTCACCACCCCCATTGTGATGCGTTAGTGGTAAGAGCCGTAGTGGCTTGAAATGGACTTAGACACATGCTCGTCGACAATGGAAACTCGGTGAATATACTATTTGGATCCACCTTTGATAAAATACAGATTCAACACGTGTTGATCTCCATGACCGACATGCTATTTGGATTTACTGACGACATCATTGTCCCACGAGGGAAAATTACTCTACCGTCGAGATAGGGTCAGCCCCCTAGTGGCCCACCACTTCATGGAGTTCCTGGTGGTGTTAGCTTACAATCGAGTATCGGACCGACCTGCCTTGAAAGATCTTTAGACAGTTACATCTATCCATTACTTGTGTATGAAGTTCCCAACTAAACACGGGATTGCCACAGTTCAAGGCAACCAAATGGGCTCAAGGGCATGTTACCTCAACTCTCTACAAAAATCCGAGCCCCGCACTGTTAATGTCATTATAACAGAGGCTGACAACGAAATAGACATGGACATAGAGATGCTCGACACCCCTGAACAAGGGCACACCTCCGAACAGGAGGAAGTCGTCGACATGGTAGAGGCCCCTGAAGAGGGGTACCCTCTTGATGAGTTGGACCCTCGAATTATCGAGTCCGAACCAAATACGACTCCAATGGAAGAACTGGAAACTTTCCCCATCAACCCCGAAGACCCTACTCAAGTCTTGGGGTTTGGGAAAGCACTATCCCCCGAAGTGAAAGAAGAAATGATGAACTTCCTGAAAAGGAACCTGGATGTCTTCGCTTGGAAGCACGAAGACATGGTGGGAATAGACCTAAGCATCAGTTGCCACCACCTTAACATCAACACCTCCTGCGCCCCCACATCAGCAAAAAAGACGAGCCTTCAATTCAGAGTGATATGAGGTGCTCAAAGAAGAAGTCGACAAACTCAGCGCAGCGGCTTCATCAGAGAAACTATCTATCCGAAGTGGATATCCAACCCGGTCCTCGTAAAGAAACCTAGCAGAAAATGGAGGGTATATGTAGACTTCACAAATTTAACACAAGGCATGTCCCAAAGACAGCTTCCCTCTCCCAAAGATAGACCAACTGGTGGATTCCACTGCTGGATATGAATTCTTAAGCTTCATGGATACGTACTCAGGGTACAACTAGATACCCATGTTCCGACCTAATGAGGAATCCACATCTTTTATCACAGACAGAGGATTGTATTGCTATAAGATGATGCCCTTCGGATTGAAAAATGCCAGAGCTACATACCAAAGGCTAGTCAATATGATGTTTGCCGAGCTCATTGGAAAAACGATGGAGGTCTACATGGACAACATGCTAGTTAAAAGTCTCCAGGCAAAAGAACACGTAAGTCACCTCGACCAAATATTTCAGATTCTTAGAAAGTATAAAATGAAGTTGAACCCTCTGAAGTGCACCTTCGGGGTAGCTTCAGGTCAATTTCTAGGGTATATTGTGAACCAAAGAGGAATCAAGGCAAATCTGAAAAACATAAGGGCCTTATTGAAAATGAGGTCGCCTTAGAAGCCAAAAGAGGTCCAAAGTCTCAACGGTTGGATAGCCGCACTCAGCTGCTTCATCTCCAAGGCCACTGACAAGAGCCTACCCTTTTTCAAAATCTTGAAACAAGGAAAGAAGTTCAAATTGACGGATGAGTGCGAGGAAGCCTTCTGAGTGCTGAAGAAGCACTTAGGAGAGACACCCATGCTATCCAAACCTAAGCCAAGAGAACCACTGCTGCTGTACTTAGCAATCTCAGACAAAGCTGTCAGCGTAGTCCTTGTCAGAGAAGAAAACATGCATCAACTACTGGTGTACTATATTAGCAAGTCACTACTCCCAATGGAGACGCGCTACCCAGATATGGAAAAGCTTGCACTTTCCCTTGTTACAACATCAAGGAAGTTGAGACCATACTTTCAGGCCCATTCAATTAAAGTTCTCACCAACTTCCCGCTGAAGCAAGTGTTGTAGAGAACAAATGCTTTGGGCCGTTTGCTAAAATGGACAATCGAGTTCAGCGAGTTCGAGCTACTGTTTCGACCCCGAAACGCCATCAAGGGCCAAGCCCTCGCAGATTTTGTGAATGAGTTTGTCAAAGTCCCAGAAATGGAAGTGACAATGGAACTAGCCAAGCCCCCAACATGGAACCTATTTACGAATGGGTCATCAGGAGAGACTGGTTCCGAAGCAGGAGTAGTTTTAGAAAGTCTAGAGGGCCATAAGCTAAACTGCACGATCAGGTTCGGCTTCAAAATCTCGAACAACACTACGAATTATGAGGCCCTCCTAGTAGGCCTTAGACTAGCGAAAAAAATGCAAGTGAAAAGACTCCTAGTAATTAGCGACTCGCAGCTTGTAGTAAGTGAGGTCAACAGAAAGTTTGCAGTAAAAAACAGTGGCATGGCTGCATATCTGAAATTGGTTATGAACCTAGTCCCTCACTTCAAGAGATTCGAACTGGTTCAAATCCCACGCCTCAAAAATACACAGGCTGACGCCCTATCCAAGTTAGCCAGCAGTAGGGATTCGAAATTACTAAAAATTGACCCAATTGAGCGCCTACCGAAACCCTCCTTTATGGAGGTGAGGAAGTACTATGGATTGAAGGCACCCCACGTTGGATGCAATCCATCGTGGCCTATCTCAAAGATCAACCACTATCAGCCTCGAAGAGCGAGGCGAAGAAATTGAGGAGGAGTGCTCACTTTGTTCTCCAAGATGATGTGCTCTACAAAAGGGGCTTTCCTTGCCACTTTTTCGATGCGTGGGAGGAGAAGAAGCCATGTATATACTCAAGGAGATCCATGAGGGAGTCTACAATAACAACTCTGGAGGAACGGCTCTGGCACACAAAGTACTTCAACAAAGCTACTTCTGGCCGACCCTAAAGAGGGACTCTTACCAGTTTGTTCAAAAATGCGACAAGTGCCAAGGATTCTCAAATATTCAAAGACAGCCTTTTCAAAACGTCTCCATAGTCACCAGCCCATGGCCGTTCACCAAGTGGGACATAGACTTTATTGGCCCGCTCCCAAAATAAAGAGGAAGCGCTACTTTTTCCATTGTTGCCATTAACTACTTCACCAAGTGGGTTGAAGTTGAATCTCTAGCAAAAATCACTGAAGCGAACACCACAAAGTTCATCTGGAAAAATATCATTTGCATGTTCGGCATTTCCCACTCTTTAGTGTTTGATAATGGAAGGCAGTTCGACAACAAAAAGATACGAGACTTGTGTGATGAACTCAGCATAAGGAAGGACTTCTCAACACCTCATCACCCCAAGCAAACGGGCAGGTTGAGGTAGTGAACAAAACTATCAAGCATACCCTGATAAGAAAGCTTGACGCTTCGAAAGGAGTGTGGGTCGATGAACTTTTTCATGTCCTTTGGGCCATTTGAACAACCAGCCGAACTGCAACAGGTGAAACACCCGTCTCCACGACCTACGGATCTAAATCCATGAGTCCTGTCAAGGTGGGTGTCCCCTCTCATCGTCGGATACATTTCTATGAGAGTGACAATGACGAAACTCAAGTACACGAGGTTTACCTCCTTGATGAAAGGAAAGACTCTTCTCAAATAAAATTGGCTAAGTATCAAAGAAAGATGACCCGTTATTATAACTCTAAGGTCAGAAACCGAACTCTTCATGTAGGGGACCTCGTCTTCAGAAGGGTCTTCCAATCATTGAAGCCAACTGGGTTCGGAGTTTTTAGATCGAACTGGAAAGGTCCTTATCGTATCTGCAAGTAGTCCCGACCCGACACTTATGAAATTGAAAACATGGCAGAGAAAGTGCTGCCTCATCAATGGAACATTGAACACTTGAGAAAATACTTTTAGTGATAAGTGTATGTTCTGATCCAATCTCCATTTTGTCCAGTCTATTGTAACATTTCTATCTAGCTAAGTGCTAAAACTGCCTTAGTGAAAGATAATGTTGTAAAAGACTTATAATACCTCAGTTCTCCATTATGTTATATTGGTTAATCAACTTATGTCTCAGTTTAGTATTTTATATGGATCAATTCTTGTCATTGACTGATTATTATTGGTGAATAATACTTCACATTTACTTGTTACGTATTAAGATACAAACAGTTCAGCATAAATGTAAAGGGAAGAAGCGATAACACTTGGAAATTTTTTTACTTTCATTACAAAATAAATTACAAGAGGTGGGCCGAAGCCATTACAAAATAATCCTATTCTACTAGAGGGGCGTCTTCAGCTCCAGCCTCCGGCTCGGCCTCTTGGGGGGCTTCAGTAGCTTCCTCGACAGCCTTATCGGGTCAACCTCCAGTAGGCCTACTGAACTCTGCTTCCAAAGATGTCAAATCCAGAGTTAGGTAGACCTCTTTTAGGCAATCCAACATCGCCTGGGTGTTCCACGAGGTCCAAAAGTTGGTGAAGTCATCATATAGTGGATGTTTTTCGAAGTGATCAATAAAATTCTGCATGCTGACTCTCCCACCACCTGTACCTCGGCCTTCAGAGATTCAATCTCCTCGGCTTGGGCCTCCAACAGTTGCCTTAGCTCGGCCTTCTCTTTATTTGAGGCCTCCAGAGCCTCAATGGCGAGCCAGTGGTGCTCGTTGGTATGGTTAACTCTCCTTGACATTGCAATCACCTGACACTCCACTTCATACAGCTCCTTCTTCAGCCTCTCCATCTCCTCATTGCCCTCACTTGTTGGCCCTCCGCCTCTTGCCTCGCCTTTTCTGCCTCAGATGCCTTTTCTTGGGCCGCCTGTACTGCGTCCCCATAGTACATCGCCTTCTCCAAACGCTTGGCCAGGTCCTCCCTCTTAGCATTGAGGTCCTACACCAAACCCTCGAGTTGGACGCTTATGCTAAGGGCCTGAGCGAAACAGGTACTGTTGGCCGTGACAAGATCCTCTGCAGTGCAGAAAGCGATGTGGTCCCTCCACTCTTCAGTCCAATATTTATGGTGGACCACCGCTACTGCTGCGATCTCCGGAGGCAAGGCTTTCAAGACCTCCTTCATGGGCTCTTCAGTGTTGACGCCCAGAAAATCCACCTCCTTTGCGGGACGAGCCCTCTTTCTCTTTAGCTGCCCGACACTTGGGAGATTAGCAACACAGGAAGTGGAGCTTCAATTGGAACAGCAGTAGCAACTAGGGGATGCTCGGAAGGGCAAACAGTCTTCTCTCGAATGGCCACCCTGGTAGGTATCATGGTCTGCTTCAGAACCGGGGGAGGCCTCGCCCCGGTTGGCCCCTTCGACGGGCCAGCAGCCTTCTTTTCCTTAGCAAGTTCCCCTCAAGGTCCTCTACTTCTTCCTCCTCCGTCGATGGCTGAAGCTGTTTCCTTGCAGTTACCAGCTCCTCGGTCTCCTTCTTATAGGTAGAGAAGGAGGTCTTCAAGGCCTTTGCCTCGACCATCATCTTTTGGATGGTCTTAAAATCTAGCCTCAGGAGCCTCTTCTTGTTGAAATTATCTGCAGGGAACCGAGAAAATTAATACAAGTATATGGAGTTCGGAAACCTACTACAATAAAGCCACTTCAGATACTCACCTTGGAGGCCATTAGGTCGTGCATAACGAAGTGTCTGTTTTTCTTAATTAGCTCATGATAAGATCTCATCTTCAGTGGGAGCTGATAAACAATGCAAATTATGTCAAATTCCTCAGTGGATATCTCACACCGAGGAAGAGTGCCTGCAAACAACAAACATAGGTCAGGAACTGAACAGAAGCTCAAAAGAAATTCAAACACTCAGCACTCACTGAGCATTGAATACTTAGTTGGGACTGTGATGGGCGCCAGGGGGTCCCCCTCCATTGTGTCTTACCTTCTGGATGCCCAGCACCACAACGTCTTCCAGTCTTTTATTAAGCTCGGCAGGTTTAGGATGAATAGAGTGTGGGCCCCCTAAGAGGTTAAGTAATACCACCCCTTAGTCTTATCTCTCCCGGTCGCCACTTTGGGGATGTACTGGGTCTGGAAGACCGAAAAGGGTATCTCCACCCCAAGAGACGCCTCCTTCCACAACATCTATGAGCCCACCATCTGGCTTCAGGAGTTCGGGTTTGATTGGGTCAGAGCTAACCCATATGACCTAAGGACATACCAAAAGAAATGGTGGATAGGCAACCTAAGTTTAGCCCTGAAGAGTGCTTTGCTCATAGCTACACACCCCGACCTAGGGTAACAGGCTCGTTCATCAAGCTCCAGCAATATAAGGTCTATGCTATCAGGGATCCTATATTCTGCTCTTATCCAGGTCGGCCTCTCTTAACTTCGATGGGTAGTCAGAAGCCCCCCAATCTTCTGACATATCTACCGGGCTATTAGGCCTCCGTCAAATGTTTTCCCCCCTAATATAGCCTCAACCACCTCACTGGACGTCACTAACATAGGTTCATCCACCTAAACTATGCCTAGTTTCCTCCCCGAAGCGTTACTGCTCTCAGAAGCCATCTTTAGAATTTAAAAAACGTGAAGAACTAGAGAAATACTTATTGAAATGAGTGGATTGGGGTTTTCTACGGTCGAAAAATACTTGAAGATCATCGAAAACTGCAGAGAATTTTGAAAGCGTCGAGAGCTTTATTTCACAAAAGTGAAAACCTCTAAAAAATCTCAAGTCTCCCCTTTTATAGAACACTCTAGATGATCTCCACCGTTGAATTCAAACGATGTCAATCTAGGCCGTTCATCTCCTCACAAATCTAGATCGTTGAAATGAAATATCAGATTTGATCAATGCCTAAGATCTGACGGTGCTCCTCACTCACGTATAAAATGCGTCACCTCGAACAAACAACAGTCGTCAACAATAAGTAGCCGCAGCAGCCCTTTTTCTGGGGACAGGCATCACATCCAACTGTCGACTTGGAAATACGCGACAACTGTCACATCAATTAGCGCCATAATAACACTTCATATCAAAGATAATCCATCCCAATTCACCTCAGACAAATCCACTCTTTACCAAGCTTCAAAATGCTTCGGCTCAACTGACGCGAAGTCCCCTGTGGGTCATCGCCTCGGTCGAATGACTCCTCAGCTTTACAAGGTGTTAGCCATCTCCTAAAGCATCATCCCCTATGGGTCAGTGCACCGATGGTAGATGAGCTCTTCACCAAGCTTCAAAATGCTTTAGCGCAACTGACGCGGAGTCCCCTCTGGGTCATCGCCTCGATCACACGACTCCTCAGCTTTATAAGGCTTTAACAGTCACCCAACGCATCATTCCTTGCAAATTAGTTTTATCTTGAATTTCATCTGGAAAATAATCAACGAATTCAAAACTTCTTTGAATTGGAATAAGTTTTCCTAGATGTATATAATGACCTAAGAAACTTATTCATATTTGACAAAGGACATCCTTTCTAGCTTAAACAGCTAAACCATTATTTTTTAATAATATGAATGAATGTGTTGAGATGTTTAAAATGCTGTTATAAACTTCCAAAAAGATTAAAACATGAACAATATAGACAATAATAAAATTTTGATAAGGATTGAAAATATTTTTCATAATTTTTTGAAAAACAGAATGAACATTTTTTCGACCGAAAGGCCTTACATTCCAGTCATATTATCCAAATGGGACATTGAAAGTAGTTTCGTACTTATTGCTTCTTTGATGTGATCAAAGACCAGATTTCATATTGAATTTTGAAAAGATAATGGCTTTGAGCAATCTCTTAAACATATTTTTCTTTGGTAATGGATATTTAATTCATTGAAAAACTTTATTGAGGGGCTTATAATTAACAACGAGTCGTGGAGTGCCTCATTCAATTTCAGTTGAATTGTTAATATAAAATGCCGAACAGCTCCAAAGGGATTTATTTGGACAAATAAGTTTCTTATCAGGCAAATCATTGATTTTCTTGATACAATAATCAAGTGGATCTTTAGTCATTTGAATTGGATGAGTATTGGTAGGAATCATCGATTTATGAAAATCAGAATTATAGGGAAGTGAAATGACATGATTGTTCCTATCCCAGAACATATTTTGGAATAGCAGAACATATTTTATTTTCAATTTATTTTTGAATTAAAGAATTTTTTTCAATTATTGAAGTATTTTGTAATTGTTCTTCAATTCTTTGAAACTTAATTTCTTCTTTTAGAAATTGAATGTGCTGCTTTTTGAAATTAATATTATTAATAATTTTTGAAATAGAAGCTTCTTTCAAGGAATTAATATCCTTATCAAAAGGAGTATTTGTAAACTTAAATAATATTTTTTGACCAAAAATATTTGTATTAAGTGATTTTGAATCAGCTGGAAATGGATATATTTGAACAATAAAAGAAGTTCCAATAATTACTTCTTTGTCTAAGTCTTTGACCGAATAAGATATATTTTTGAAACATATTTTTGAGTTACAAACATGTGTTTTTTAAAGTTTACATTGTATATTGAGTTTTTTACAACTAGCATCGTAAAGTCCCTCAATAGTTTTTTCAAAATATTTTGTAAGATTAAACCTTCCCTGATACAATTTTGATTAGCTTCTGAATCAATTAAGACTCTAGAGGTGAATTTGAACTATTTATTAACAACAATGGTTATAGTATAATACCATTTTTGAAGTTAAATTCGATTAATAACATTAATCTTTTCTTCTTCGGTTTGAGGATTTGAATGATAAGCATGAGAAGTATTGTCCTCGTCCTAAAAAAAGAGGATTTATGAACATATTCTCGTTCCAAATCTTTGGCATTTAATAGCGCTACTTCCATATGTGCTTCTTTCATTTGTTGTTCAAGATTTGAAATTGACTTCACATCTTAGTTGAAGAAGTAGAATCGACATTAAACCTTTCTAATATATCTTTCATATTAAAAGGCATTATTGAAACTTTTGATTTAAATGGTAAAAGAGAGGAAATTTTTTTCTTTAAATGGCGATCTTCAATTTTCTCTATTACTTGTTGAATAACTTCTTTTTTTGTTAGAACTTTTATAGTTTTACAACCATAATCAAATTCTTCTTCAGAACTAGAATTGAGTAAGTTGTGATGTTCAAGCTTAACATCTTCATCTATGTGAAGATTATTAATATTTCCCTTCATAGGACATTTATTGGAATAATGACCTGATTGTTTACATTTTTAACCAGTAACATTAGAATTTTTTGAAATTCGTTTATTTGAAAATTGTCTTTTAGAATTTTTTTGCATATAGGATTGATTAGCTCTTCGTTTTCGAAAGGTTCTTTTTCTAAGAAAAGAGGGAAATTTTTCTTTTTCAATTTTGAAGATGGAGGAGTGATTTCTTCAAAACTATATTGTTCGCAAAATGATCCAAGTTCTTTATGACTCTCAGATCTTTCACTTGTACATTTTGCTTTGAGTTTCATATCATTGCATAATGCTAATCCTTATTTATTTATGTAACTTATAATTTCGCCATAAGATAAAGAAGCATATGGGATTGCATTTTTATTTTGACTTTTAAGTGAAGTTCTAACTCTCTCAACAAGGAGTTTTGGAAGATCGGATATAGATTTTTCTTTCCAAAAAGATTGAAAATAATCTTCTCTCATCAGAACTTTAGTGAGGAAGATATCTCTGTACCATTGAAAATCATGAAGTTTTGGACAAGTTAAATTTATTAAAATTCCAGAGGATCTTTTTTGTAATGAAGTGGGTATTTTCCAATAAAGTGTTTGATAATGGGGACTGAAAAAAAATCATCAGTGCGTTCATTTTCATTGAGGTAATTAGTCTACCAAGTTTTTATTTGACCTAAAAGACAAGTAATAATATTATCGAAAGTAGTCAATGGATTATTATTTCGAAGGACATAATTTGAATGACACATAGCCATATTTTCAAAGACTTAAATAATTTGATATTCAGTTATTCCATCAATATTCCATTCAACAACTTCATCTCCATTATATGTCTGTAATTTTCTTCTTTCCTTATATTGCATATCAAGAAAGGATGGTCTTGGATAAAATTTGGTAGTTTTGAATTTTGACCTCTTAATTCATTGATTTGAGTGTCTTCATGTTCTTCTTTGAGTTGACTTTCAATTTCATTAATCGAGTCAACAACATTAACATTATTAGATATAGATAATTTTGATAATTGTTTGGCTAATTCAGTAATAACACTTGATTCGATGGAGAGTTTTCTTAAACCTGATTTTGAAATAGTTTCTTCAATAGGTTTAAATATCGAGTTTGTAGGTTTTCTTTCCTTCTTTAGTTGTTTTGATACTAAATTTTACTCAATTCTAGATAATTGGTGATGTGAACCTACGTAGGCAAACGCTACGGAACCCACGAACAAGATTGAAAATCTTCCCAAGAAAACCAAAGCAAGGTTTTAGATTAAATTCAATAGATCTAGAACCAAGCAACCCAAATTGCCGACGATGTGTAGACCTCTTGATTACACAAAAATACGGAATCTCACCCGGTTGATTTGAACGCCACAAGATTAAATCTTAATAAGTTCTTGAATTGTTCAATTGTAGAACAAGAGTTGAAAGCAATATAGCCTCTCAAATTATGAATAATGTCAAAAGGTTCTTACAATTGAAAATAAAATAGTATTTATACTACGTCTAAAAAACTAGGTAAAACCGTGTCTAATATTTTAAATATGGTAAGAAATCTACTAAGTATCAAATTCTATCAAAAATAGGAAATTCACGAAAAAATAAAAAAAATGCATCAACTTTTAACCATGCGTCGCCTGGTGTAAAATCATGCGGCCACATGGAACATTCAAAAATACCGAATAATTCCCTGCCTCACTCCGTGCGACTGCAGGACGATTTTAACCATGCTGTCGCATGGATCTTCTCTCCAGCTCCATCTTCGGCTGCTTGTATCGTGTTGATCCAATTGGTTTCGGCCTTCGACCCGAACACAAAATTTGTCCCATTTTGAGTTCCGAACATGATTTCATCGATGGTAGTCTTGACGAGTAATCCCATCGCCTCTTTCACTCGCTTTGTCCTCACTCGTGTCATAGGTCCACCTTCGACTTTCAATGGATTTTTCCTCGGGCTTGACATTGGACTTGATTTGGTCGCTTGCGGCTCCTGGATCAGATCATCCCCTCTTCGAAAGAATTCATCCTCGAATCTGAACTTGCATCAAAGAGAGAAAGATCAGATACATTAAAATTTGCCGAAACGTTATACTCACCTGGAAGATCCAATTTGTATGCGTTGACATTGATCTTCTCAACTACTTGGAACGGTCTATCTCCCCGTGGTAACAACTTTGATTTTCTTTGCTCTGGGAACCGCTCTTTTCTGAAGTGCACTCAAACCCAGTCTCCTGGTTCGAATGTGACAATTTTCCTGCCCTTATTTGCTTGCTCCGCATACTGCTTGCTTTTCTTCTCAATTTGCTTCCGCACATTTTTATGGAGTGACTTTACCAACTCGGCCTTCCTTTTTCCATCCAAGCTACCTCGTTCATTAACAAGTAAAGGTATTAAATCCATAGATGTTATAGGATTAAAATCGTAAAAATTTCAAAAATGAGAAAACGACGTAGTGGAGTATGTGGCCCTATTATATGCAAATTCAATGAAAGGCAAGCACTCTTCCCAATTCTTCAAATTCTTAATAACTATAGTGCGCAAAAGTTGTGTCATAGTCCTATTCACTACTTCGGTTTGGCTTTCTGTTTGTGGATGACAAGTTGTAGAAAATAGTAGTTTCTTGCCTAACTTATTCCATACGACTCTCCAAAAGTGACTAAGGAACTTAACATCCCTATCTGACACTATGCTTTTAGGTACCCCTTGCAAGCGCATAATTTCTTTAAAGACCAAATCTGCAATGTTAGTGGTGTCATCAATTTTGTGTCATGGAATGAAATGTGCCATTTTACTAAACCTATCCACCATTACAAAAATTAAATCTCGCCCCTTTTTAGTCCTAGGCAAACCTAACACAAAGTCCATTGAAATATCTACCCAATATTCACTAGGTACTGGTAAAGGTGTATACAGTCCATGAGGTAAGACCCTAGATTTGGTCTGTTTACATTTTATGCATCGACTACAAACCCTTTCTACATCAACTTTCATTTTAGGCCAATAGAAATGTTTAGTCAATATCTCTAAAGTCTTTGCTACCCCAAAGTGACCCATAAGTCCCTCACTATGTGCTTCCCTAACCAGTAGTTCACGCATAGAGCAATTAGGAACGCATAATTTACTCTTCCGAAACAAGTATCCCTCATGCTTAAAGAACTTATCTATAGCCCTCTTGTGAAATGAATTGTAAATGTCAGAAAAATCAGAATCAGTAACATACATGTCCTTAATATACTCAAAACCAAGCAATTTTGCACTTAAAGTAGTTAGAAGCACATACCTGCGCGACAATGCATCTGCTATTACATTTTCCTTACCTTGTTTGTAACGGATGACATATGAAAAAGTTTCAATGAATTCCATCCAGCGTGCATGTCGTTTGTTCAACTTACCTTGACCCCGTAAATGTTTCAGTGACTCAATGAATTACAAACTCCTTCGGCCATAGGTAATGCTACCATGTTTCCAAAGCTCAAACAAGTGAATAGAGTTCCTTGTTGTATGTAAGATAATTGAGAGCCACACCACTTAGCTTTTCACTAAAGTATGATATAGGTCTTTTATCTTGCATTAAGACTGCTCCTATACCTATTCCTGATGCATCACACTCAATCTCGAAAGTTTTGTCAAAGTTAGAAAGTGCTTAAATCGGTGCTTTACACAAATAATTTTTGATAGTGTTGAATGCATGTTCTTACTCTCTAACCCCCCCCCCCCAATGAAATCCTACATTTTTCTTGACAATTTCAGTTAAGGGTGTGGTGATTGTGCTAAAATCTCTAACAAAAAAACTATAAAAACTAGCCAATCCATGAAAACTTCGAACCTCGATTATGTTTTTAGGTGTTGGCCAATCCTTAATAGCTTTTATTTTCTCTTTATCTACCTCTACACCGTTAGCACTAACCATAAAGCCTAAGAATACAACCCTATCCATGCAAAATGTACACTTTTTAAAATTGGCATAAAGTTGTTCCTTTCTTAAAACCACAAGCACACATTTTAAATGTTTCACATACTCATCAAGACTCTTGCTATAGATTAAAATGTCGTCAAAATAAACTACAACAAATTTTCCAATGAAAGCACATAAAATATGATTCATTAATCGCATAAAAGTGCTTTGTGTATTTGTGAGTCCAAACGGCATGACTAACCATTCGTACAACCCATATTTAGTTTTAAAAGTCGTTTTCCATTCATCATCCTCCCTAATGCGAATTCGATGATATCCACTTTTAAGGTCAATTTTACTAAACATACACGATGTAGCTCATCTAACATATCATATAGCTTAGGAATTGGGTGACGATACTTTACCGTGCTGTTATTGATGACTCTGCAATCCACGCATATTCTCCAAGACCCATATTTCTTTGGCACCAGCAACACACGTACTGCACATGGACTCATGCTTTCCCTTACATATCCCTTTCTCATCAATTTCTCAACTTACCTCTGAAGCTCCTTTGTCTCCTCTGGATTACTCCGATAAGCCGATCGGTTCGGAATGAGAACGCTAGGTATGAAATCAATCTGATGCTCTCCTCTAATGGGTGGTAATCCACTAGGCACGTTTTCCGAAAATACATCGTCAAATTCCTACAACAAAGAAATAGTCAAACCAGGGAGGGATGTATTATGCTCCTCAAAGTTGAGGAGTGACTCCTTGTAAACCAACAATATCATTTGTTGTCACTCAACTATTACCTTTTTCAACTCACTCTCTCTCACAAAGAAATTTTGTTTCGGCTTTTCTCTCCTCTCGGAAGACTCTCTTTCTTTTCTCTCATGTGACCCCACTCTTTTTTCCTCTCTATTGGCCACCTCACTCTTTTCTCTCTATTTCTCTAACTCTTTCATTCTCGCTTCTTCTTCATTTTTCAGTTCAACTTGGTCCCCATATACTTGTGCCGGTGTTAATGGCGCAAGAAAGATAGACCTCCAATCTTTTATAAAGCTGTACTTATTTCTGTATCCATCATGCATTGCTTTCCTATTGTATTGCCATGGTCTTCCCAACAAAATATGCCCCGCATGCATAGGTACAATGTCACACATTACCTCATCCTGATATCTACCGATGGAAAAATTAATCAACACCATTTTTGTCACCTTGACCTCCCCACATTCATTCAGCCATTGTAACTTATAAGGTCTAGGATGTTTTAATAGCGTTAAGCCCAACTTTTCCACCATGTTAGTGCTAGCTACATTAGTACAACTACCGCCATCAATTATTACACTACATACCTTGCCATTAACGTGATACCGCATGTGGAATATGTTTTATCACTACTACTCCAAGTCGTCCGCCTTGATTTGAGCACTAAGAGCTCGCCTCGTAACCAACAACTTACTGTTAACTGCATACTCAGTTGTATCTTCCTCATCAACATTTTCCAATCCTGGCATGTCTGCATATTTACTTTCATTTTTAATTTCCACTTCCCTGCTGTCTCGTAGAATCATTGTCTTCTTGTTTGGGCATTGAGAAGCAATTTGCCCTACTCCCAAGCATCGAAAACATTTGATGTCCCTGTTTCATGATGGTTGTGACTCCTCCTTTGGTATAGGCTTGCTAGCATCCTCTTCCTTGCCTTTTGGTAAGTCAGCTCTTCCTCTTGCAGTAGTCGCATCTCCTTTGTTATTTTCCTACTTTGATTTCCAAGAAGGATTAGAACCCGAAGATCCAGATGGGTGCCTTGCTGTTCCTTTTCGCTTCAACTGCCTTTCTACCTTCATCGCCACAAGTAACATGTCTTCAATTTTCACATATGCTGCAATTCCACTGTATTTGCAATGTCTCTATTCAATCCACCCAGAAATCGGGCCATGGTAGCTTCGCTATCCTCCTCCACATTTGCCCTAATCATTAATGTCTCCATCTCCTTATGGTAATCTTCCACACTCATGGAGTCTTGATATAAATTTAGCAATCTTTGATGAAGTTCTCGGTAATAGTGAGTGGGTACAAACCTCTTCAGCATGATAGTTTTCAATTCATCCCATGTATTGATAGGTTGCTCCCCACTTCTTCGCCTCAAAGTCACCACCTGATCCTACCAAGTGATTTCATAATCCGTGAATTTAAGAACTGCAATTTTCACCTTCTTCTCCCTCGAGTAATTGTGGCAATCGAAGATTAACTCAATTTTCTTTTCCCAGTCCAAGTAGGCCTCCGGATCTCTCCTACCTTTGAAGAAAGGAATGGTCATTTTAATGTTACTCAAGTTTCCATTCATCTCATCTCCACCGAGATTCCTACCTCTCCTTTCTGGTCTAACTCCTCTATTTCTACCCCTTCTAATATCCATATCCATTATCGCATCCTCATTCAATCTACTATCAACCTCAAATTTACTAAGTCCCTCCATCCTAGGTTCTCGCCTACCCTGTCTCCGTGCATTAAGACCACCTCTTCGGGTATTGGCAGGCAATGAATTTTGCCTTTTTCCCCGTGCATCCTGTCTATCCATCTGATCTCTCATATCTACACATAGTCGCCCAATCCTCCGCATCGAGTCCTCTAGCATAGAAACCCGATCATCAACCTTTCCTGAATTTGATCCTTCCGTATCAGACATCCTAAATCTAAATTATTTTCTTCCTCTCAAGTTTTCACTCGGAATTTCACTTAATACGGCTTTTTCCCTCTATTGCTCTCACCACTTTGCCTTCCACTCGTAGCTTTCACCAAGTCTCCAAAAGAACAATTTTGGAACTCAGTCAAAAAAAAAAAAAAAAATTTAACCACGTGGAATTCAAACTTGTGTGAGTGAGACTACAAAACCAAGGAATTTAGTTCTAACTGGCAATTCGGAGTAAACAATTAAAGACTGACTCAAAAACACGAAATAAGAAAAGAATTACTAACTGACTTTTAAATTAGACACAAAATAATAAATGGAACTAAAGAGAGTCGGTAAATTTTCCCCAAGATCAATAACAATAATAATTATTATTATTATTTTTTATTGCGTACCGATGAACAGTACCATACAAATGAACATTAAACTTTTTTATTTTTTTAAACTCGAATTTTTTTACTGTGTACGGATGAACAGTACCGTACAGATGAACAGTAAATTTTTTTACTTTTTTTTTCTTTTTCTGCTATTGTACTATGAACAGTACAATTTTTTTTATTGGACCTGGACTTTAACTACGACACCAACGAAAGAAACGGAAGTTGTTTTGGATTCTAAATGAGCCCAAAAACAACTTTTGAAGTTTTAGACGAACAGAATTTGGATCAAAGACTCAAAAATTTTACTAGACAAAAGAACGCGAAGAATGAAGAAAAACTAGAAACAAAGACTCAACAAGAATTTAAAAGGGATATAACCTTGAATTGGAGCCTAAGCTCTGATATCAACTGATGTGAACCGCGTAGGCAAACGCTACTAAACCCAGGAACAAGATTGAAAATCTTCCCAAGAAAGCTAAAGCAAGATTTTAGATTAAATTCAATAGATTTGGAACCAAGCAACTTGAATCGCCGACCATGTGCGGACCTCTTGATTACACAAAAATACGAAATCTCACCCAGTTGATTTGAACGCCACAAGATTAAATCTTAATAAGTTCTTAAATTGTTCAATTGTAGAATAAGAGTTGAAAGCAATATAGCCTCTCAAATTACGAATAATGTCAAAGGTTCTTATAATTGAAAATAAAATAGTATTTATACTAGGTCTAAAAAAACTAGGTAAAAACGTGCCTAATATTTGAAATATGGTAAGAAATCTACTAAGTATCAAATTCTATCAAAAATAGGAAATTCGTGGAAAAAAAATGCGTCAAATTTTAACCATGCGAAAATCTCGAATAATTCCCTGCCTCACTCCGTGCGACCACAGGACGGTTTTAACCATGCGGTCGCATGGTTCTTCTCTCCAGCTCCATCTTCGACTGCTTGTATCGTGTTGATCCAATTGGTTTCGGCCTTCGACTCGAACACAAAACTTGTTCCATTTTGAGTCCCGAACATGATTTCATCGATGGTGTCTTGACGAGTAATCCCATCGCCTCTTTCACTCGCTTTGTCCTTGCTCGTGTCATAGTTCCACCTCCGACTTTCAACGGATCTTTCCCCGGGCTTGACGTTGGACTTGATTTGGTCACTTGCGGCTCCTGATTCACATCAATTGGCTTGGCATAGATTGTAATAAAATATTCGTATAATTGTTTTGTGATTAAATATTTTTGATATCATTGGCTGTAGTTCTAGATTCTTCTAGCATATCAGCAGAAACCTGCTTAAGAGGAGACGTAATAATATCAGTATTTCCATGAGAAACAGCTATTTCTTGCATAGGAAAATGTTCAGATTGAAATATTTGACTGGAAGGAGATTTCCATTTTTATTTTAACAAGAGTATTTTGAATAGATTTTTTAGC